>NC_061119.1:86960020-87050623 GCF_002878395.1 Capsicum annuum | reverse complement strand
TTCTAAAAAAACACAATTTCCAATGGGGATTCATGACTCAAATATCAAAATCATGATAAATATCATTCAAGATTCATGTTTTATATCTCCACAAATGTAAATTCATCTTTCAAAATCATAAAAATCAAGATATCATAATAATCATCATAAGATATGAGTTCATACTTTAAATTCGTAAAAATCAAATAAAAATCATGCCTTTGTAAAGAAATTACTTTTAGGCACAAGAACGAAAGAGAGTTCTTGTTGAAAATACCCCAAATACCTTGAATGATGAACTTTATATTGATACTCATTTTTGAGATGTTAATCATGCCTATGAATGATGGTTCTTGGAGTTCTTGAACTAGGAACTTGGAATCTTGAATAAATTTGCAGAATTAATGGTGAACTTTGGAAGTTCTTGAAGTTGGATGTGGGAGCTTAGGGTTTTCTTTTTGAGGGAATTTGATGAAATATAACATATAATGATTCTAATAGGATTTAATATAGGGTTTGAACCAATTTTGGGTGAGGAGGAATGACCAAAACGCCCCTAAAAAGCAAAAAAATTCTCAAATTGTCCTTTGGTGAACTGTTTTGATAGTTTGAAGTAGATCAACCATAAAGTTTTACTCTGATATCCAAATTGGATGAAACCAATTTCATTAGAAAGAGGACTCTCATATATTTCCATTGATATATAGTATATCACCTAGATCATTGTGTAGGAGAAGTTATGATCATTTGAAGTTGACCCAAAAATTCGCTTTTGATAGGCTGAAGTAGATCGACCATAAATTTTTGCTCCGATAGACAAATTGGATGAAACCAATTTCATTGGAAAGAGTACTCTCAGAGCTTTCCTTTGATATATAGTAGATCACACATATTATTATGTTCAAGGAGTTATGATCATTTAAAGTTGGAGCAAAAATATGTCATGCCTCAGTACTTTTTCCTACATGTTTTACTGTTCTCTACTATTCATGGTTCGATCGGAATTTTCATAACTCATTCCTCGGGTGTCCATTTTGGATGATCCACATATCGTTAGAAGTATTATTTGATACTCTACGCAATGGTGGATCATAATCTAAGATATTCCGCAAGGAAAAATTTATAATTCATTCTAGAAGATAGAACCCAACACGTTTACGCACAAAATTTCAGCCAAAAATTTCCTAGAGTATTACAATGTGTATCTATTGGATATAATCAAATAGATATAGACATATGTTCAACATATTTGTAACACCCCAAATTTTTATCCCTAAAATTTTCAGTTTTTAAACCCACTGTCCAACCTATGACTTACCATACGCGTCGTCAGGTGTCCTTATGAGCCATAGGAACTAAATCATCATCTAACCAGTGATTATTTTCTATGCTACTATCTTGATCATGAATATACATCATGAGTCGTAGTCATGGTGTCCAAATCTTAGGGTGACTAATGAAGGGTGCCCTTATTTCTGTTGTGGTTACAACTTGTCCTGATAAGTTGTAGGGTCTCATTATGATCCATTGAGTACAAGTAGTAGGTTTATTAGTTTGTGTGTACCCAAGGACTCTGACTTGACTATGATTCAAGGGATGACTCGTAGCTAGTAATTATGAGTCATAGGGTGACCCATAATGACTAGGCGGTAAATTTCAGTATTTTATGTAAGGGCATTATAGTTAATTCCCTCATTCCCCACTTAGACCCCGTGTACATAAAACACCTTGGGTCTATTATTTATAACCCTTATCAATCATAAACACTATTTTTACTCTCTCAAACTCTCTCAAATCCCTAAGGCAAGAACAAGCTAAGGTTTCTCAAAGTTGGTCATTTAAGGGCTCAAGAGTTGATTTCTCTTATAACTCTATATACTTTCAGTCATATTACTCTTACTCAACTATTTTTTTGTTTAGGCATATGTTTTAAATTTTTATTTATGTGGTTTTGATATTGGTTTTGGAACATGGGTTGAGGGTTTTGAATGATTGTCTTCTTAAATAATGTTCTTAATATTTATACATACTTGTTTATGTTTTATTGCTAGATTTGAACTTGTGGGGTCTATGGGAATGATGGATAAACTAGGGGGATTGTGAATTCTCTAGATTTTGTGAACTTTGACAATTGGATCAATGATAAGACCAACCAACTCTGTGAAATTGACTTGAATACGAGTATATGCATATTAAACTTTCTTTGGAACTATTGCATGGCTTAAAAAAGTCTATTAAAATATAAATGGGTTTGAGTCCCAATTGGCTAAATGGGTTCTAGTCCTATCAGACTAAATTATTTTGAAGTCCTATTGGTTGTTGGGTTAGAGTCCCAATTAGGTAAGTAGGTTGAAGTCCCATGGGCTGAGGGGTTAGAGTCCTCATTTGCTAAGTGATTTAGTTTGTCAAAATGAAGATCTTGCAAGCGAAAGGGTATGATGATACCTATGATGTACCAATACGAATGACTTATTAAATGATTGAATGGGTTATATTTTAAATGCTATAATTTTACTTAAAAGGGATTGTGTAGCAAGTCCATAAAGGTGGAGGTACTGAAGGGATTAATTCTGGAAATTGCACTTGTCGATACAAGGGTCTAAATAACTTGGTCACTTTTGCGTATCTTTATCTATCTCATTATATGTTTGGAATTCATCCACTGTTAGAGTATTGTGTGTTGTTTGACTAGGCAAAGAGGGTGATCTCTGGTCCATGGCGAACTTGAGATACCTGTCACCACCAGGCCTTTGTTAGAGTCATGACAAAGTTTGTATTAGAGCCCTAGGTTCATGGTCAATTGGGATTCCATAGAGCTGTGCCACACTTATAAGGGAGAGCTACAAGTTATTTAGGAATATTTCCCTTTCTTGTTGTTTAATTTTTGGCTATAGAGTCTAAGGTCTCAAACTTTTCTAATTCCCATTTGTTCGCATTTCAGATCATGCCTCTTTTAAAATTTGATTCGCCTGGATACTCCTCTATCCCACTTAAGGACAATGTTGATAAAATATGTCTTACTTATGGGGTACATACCCAATCTAGGGGTCCAAGTCCTTATTTCCCTTGTGGAGTTCCACCGGTTCCCTATAGCCCTCTTCAAACACGTTAGGGAGATGTGTCCAATGCTGAATATCGCCAGTCATTCCATTTGCTTACCCAGTTGGTGGCCTCTTAGACTGAGCATATTACTTTTGTTGCTCCATCTTCTGAGGTTACAAGGGTTCGCCAATTCATGAGGCTGAGTCCTCTGACTTTACTAGTTCTAAGGTTAAGGAGGATTCTCAAGGGTTCATAGATGAGATAGAAAAGATCTTTTGAGTGATATATGCTTCTGACTTGAAGGGTATGGATTTTGCTTCATACCAACTGAAAGATATGGCATATTAGTAGCATGAGGAGTGGAAGTAGATGAGCGGAGATATTGTTAAACCAGCTATGTGAGATGAATTTTTGAGTGCCTTTCTTAATCGTTTCTTTTCTCAGGATTTGAGAGAGGCAAAAACTAAAGAGTTTATGAATTTGAAACAAGGTAGGGTGACTGTGAAAAAGTATGCCTTGAAGTTTCATTAGTTATCCCATTATGCTCAGGGTTGGTTCTTCTATGAGGGATAAGATAAAGAAGTTCATTTTGGGCTTGTCATAGGACTTGGTGCTGTAATGCAAGGACATCTTGCTGAATAATAACATGGACATCTCCAGACTTGTGGTATATATGTAGTAGGTAAAAGAGGAAAAGAAGAAGAAAGCATATATAAGAAAGAGACAAAGTAAGAAGTTTAGATATTCGAATTAGGGCGGAGGTCAATAATGGAGTAATAGAGATGGTAGACAGTGGTCTAAGAAGAAGTGGGGAAATTTTGCTTCATATTTGATGGCTAGTTATACTTATCCAAAGTCATCAAGTGATCAACATTTCCTGAATGAAAGTGGATTTAAGGCACTAGGTGCCTAGTCTCAGGATAGCGGGGCTCACTCAGCTCCATCTTATCCTCCTTGTCATTTCTGTGGGCAAGCATATCGTAGAGTTTTTTATGAGGGGAGGAATTAATATTTTAGGTGTGGTCATCTTGGTCACATACAATGGTATTGTACTTCAACTATGGTTGCTACTGGGATAATATTTCTACTTTTTCATCCCCAGTACCGAAGGGTGCTACTTCTAGCATCGGTACTGGCCAGAATCATCTGTATGCTCTTACCGTCCATCAAGAATCTGAAGGTTCTCCTAATGTTGTCACTGGTACATTAAAACTCTTTTCTTTTGATGTGTAATACTAGCTTGAAATGGGGTCTACTATTTCTTATGTGACCTCATATATGGTTATCTATTTTAGTTTTGGCCCTGAGTGTAATTATGATTCCTTTTCTATATCTTTTCTGATGGGTGATTCTATAATTGCTATAAGAGTTTATAGGGGTTATGTTGTATTGATCCATGGTAGGGAGACCTTGGTGGGTGTGATAGAGCTGGATATGCTAGATTTTGATGTTATCTTGGGGATGGATTGTCTCCGTTCATGCTATTCCTCCTTAGACTGTCAAACTCATAAGGTAATTTTCAAATTTCCTAATCAGTAGGTTATAAAAAAGGCAGGGAGTCCCTTAGTGCCCAAGGGAAGGTTCACTTCTTAAAGCTTGAAAGCTAATTTCTAAGGGATGTCCTTATCACTTGGTTCAGGTTAAAGATTCTAGCTCAGAGGGTCCTTCGTTGTAGTCTATTCCCGTAGTTAATGAATTTCTTGAGGTCTTTCCTGATGATCTTCTTGGTATTACTCTCGAGAGGGAAATTGATTTTAGGATTGACCTTCTTATATATACCCATCTATCTCTATACCTACTTATATAATGGATTCAGTTGAGTTGAAAGAACTCAAGAAGCAGTTCAAAGATCTTCTTAATAAGGGTTTTATCTATCCTAGTATGTCTCCATGGGGTGCTCCTGTTCTCTTCGTGTGCAAGAAGGATAGTTCCCTTCGAATATACATAGACTCTCGCCAGTTGAATAAGGAGATGGTAAAAAATAAGTATCCTCTCCCTAGGATTGATGATCTCTTTGACCATCTTTAAGGTGCTAAGTTCTTTTCTAATATTGATCTTCGGTTGGGTTATCATCAGCTGAAGATTAGGGAGGTGGATATTCCTAAGACTGTTTTTCGAACCTGGTATGGTTATTTTGAGTTTTTAGTGATGTCCTTCGGTTTTACTAATGCACCAGTAGCATTTATCGATCTTTTTCATCAGTTCTTGGATTTGTTTGTGATTATGTTTATTGATGATATATTGGTATATCCAAAGAATGAGGAGGATCATGTCGGTCACCTCCGTATAGTATTGCAGACCCTTAAAGATCAGTGTTTGTATGCTAAAATTTCTAAGTGTGAGTTCTGGTTGAATATTGTTACTTTTCTGGGATGGGTCATGGCTTTTCTAGTGAAGGGATCGTGATGGATCCCCAAAAAGTATGGTGGTTAAGAAGTGGCCTATACCCACGACTCTAACTCATGTTCGAAGCTTCTTGGGTTTAGCCAGTTATTATAGGACATTTGTTGAGAGCCTCTCATCTATTGTTGCTCTGTTGACTAAATGGACTCAGAAAAAAAAAAGTTTATGTGGTCGGATTCTTGTGAGAGTAGCCTTGAGAAGTTGAAGGATAAGTTGACATTTGCTCCTGTTTTGACCCTGATTGAGGATACCGATTGGCTTTTGTTTATTATGATGCATCCCGTATAGGACTTGGTTTTGTATTGATGCAGCATGGTAAGGTTGTGGCCTATGCTTTTAGGCAGTTGAAAGTTCATGAGAATAATTATCCGACTCAAGACTTGGAATTGTTGGCTGTGGTTTTTGTTTTACAGAATTGTTCCCATTATTTATATTGGGTTCATCAGGATATATATTCAAACCATAAGCGCTTGCAGTATGTGTTCACGCAAATGGAGTTGAATCTTAAGAAAATGAGATGGACTGAGTTTCTTAAGAATTATGATATGAGTCTCCATTATCACCCAGGTAAAGCTAACATGGTTGCTAATGCTATTAGTAGGTTGTCCATAGGGAGCTTATATCATGTTAATGCAGATAAGCTAGGTTTGGTGAAGGATATAACCAGTTGGATAATCTTGGAGTTTATTTTTTTAGATTTCGAGGATATACATGTGATAGTTCAAGAGCTGGTGAAAGAATCTTTTGGTGTTGAGGTGAATAAGAATAAGGTTTTGGATCCCATTTTAATGTAGATTAAAGATGATGCGGGTCAGTAAAAAATGATGGCTTTTGAGATTGGTAGTGATGGTATCTTGAGATATCAAGGTAGGTTGTGTGTTCCTAATGTTAATGGGTTATGAGAAATAATTTTGGTCAAGGCTCGTGAGTTGAGGTATGTTATTCATCCTGGTTCAACAAAGATGTATCATGACTTGAAGGAGATTTATTGGTGGAATAACATGATGAGAAATGTGGAAAATTTCAAGGCTAAGTGTATGGTTTGTTAACAAGTAAAGGTTAGGAACTGGAGGCCTGGTGGGTTATCTCAAGAGATTAAGTTTCCTGTGTGGAAATGGAAAGTGATTAATATGGAATTTGTTACTAGTCTTCTGCAGTCGTGCCATCAGTTTGATTTAATTTGGGTCATCATGGATAGGATGACCAAGTCTGCTGATTTCTTAACTATGAGGACTAATTTTTCCAAGAGGACTATGCTAAGATTTTCATTCAGGAGAATGTCATGTTGCATGGTGCTCCAGTTTCCATTATATATGATTGAGGTGCATATTTCTCACTAGAATTTTGGTATTCTTTTCAAAGATGATTGGGGACTAAGGTGAACCTTAGAACCACTTTTCACCCTCAAATATATGGACAAGCGGAGAGGACCATTAAGACCTTGGAGGATATACTAAGGGCTTGAGTGATTGACTTCAATGGTAGTTGGGCTGATTGTTTTCTTCTCATAGAGTTTGTGTATAGTAACAACTATCATTCGAGTATTCAGATGGCTTCATTCGAGGTTTTGTATGATTGAAGATGTCAGTCTCTTATTGGATGATTTGAAGTTCGAGACGTGAAGTTATTTGGTCATGACTTGGTTCATCCGGCTATAGAGAAGGTAAAAGTGATTAGAGATAGGCTTAAGACATCCCAAAGTTGTCAAAAGTCCTATACGGATATGAGGAGAATAGAGTTAGAGTTTGATGTTGGAGATCAGGAGTTCTTGAAGGTGTCCCATGAAGGGAGTGATGAGATTAGGAAAGAAAGGAAAGCTCATTCCCTGCTATGTTGGCTAGTACTTAATTTTGAGAAGAGTGGGAAATGTTGCTTATGAGTTGGATTTGCCTTCTAGTTGGGTTCCATTCACTCGGTAGTCCATGTTTCGATGTTGAAGAAGTACATAGGCGATCCTTCATTGGTTGTTCCTTTAGAGAGTATTGGCGTTTTGAACTCTAAAGTCTCGATAATAATCTTGGATCGATAAGTCTGTTGTTTGAGGACTACGGATGTGGCTTTACTGAAGGTTCTATGGAGGAATCACAAGGTTAAAGAATCTACTTTGGAAGCTGAAGAGGACATGAAGTCCAAATATCCATTCCTACTTTTTGCTTTGGATAATCGTGCTTAAGGTGTGTGTTTTCCTTAACATCTTTGCTTTCTGTCATTGTTAAAGGAAAATATGGTTGTGTTCCTTGTTAAATTGAGATAATGAGTGTCTTGTCTCATCATTCGGGGATCAATGATCCTAGGGGGAGAATTTAACACCCCAAATTTTCGCCGCTGAAAATTTCTAAGTTTATGAACTCATTACCCAACCTACGACTCACCTTACAAGACTTGTCTCCTTACGAGCCATAGGAGCCAAATCATCATATGACCAGTGAATAGTGTCTATGCTACTATCCTAATTACAAAAAATGGTCACAAGTCATAAAGACTCATTACGAGTCATGGTGTCTAAATTGTAGGGTGACCAATGAAGGGTGCCCTTATTTTTGTTGTGGTTATGACTTAGCCTAATGAGTTGTAAGGTCAAATTATGAGTAGTAAGGTATAAGCTGTAAGGACAAGAGTGCGTGTGTGACCAAGGACTCTTTCTTGACTATGAGTCAAGAGACAACTCATAGCCAGTCGTTATGAGTCGTAGGGTGACCCGTAACAACTGGGCGGTAAATTTTAGCATTTTAAGTAAGGGAATTACTGTTAAATCCTTCATTCATCACATAGACCCCACGTCCATAAAACACCTTGGGGCCATTATTTCCAACCCTTGTCAATCATAAATACTTTGTTTACTCTCTCGAACTATCCCAAGTCCCTAAGGAAAGAACAAGCTAGGGTTTCTCAAAGTTGGTCATCTAATGGCTCAATGGTTGATTTCTCTCCATAATTCTCTATACTTTAAGAATTTTTACTCATCCCCAACTATTAATTTGTTTAAGCATGTGTTTTAAATTGGCATTTATGTGGTTTTGTATTGGTTTTAGAGCATAGGTCGAGGGTTTTGAATGATTGTCTTTTTAAATGAAGTTTCCATGGTTTATACATACTTGTTCATGCTTTATTGATGGTTTTAAACTTGTGGGGTGCATGGTTATAGTTGATAAACTAGAGGGATTATGAATTCTCCAAATTTTATTAGCTTAGACAATTGGATCGATAATAACCCTAACCCAATCTGGTGAAATTTGTTTGAATATAAGAATATGCATATTAAAATTTCTTTGGAATTATTGCATAGCATAAAAAGGTCTATTGGAACATAAATGGGTTTGAGTCCCAATTGACAAAATGGTTTTGAGTCCCATTTGGATAAATTATATTGAAGTTTTATTGGCTATTGGGTTAGAGTCCCGAATGGCTAAATGGGTTGTAGTCCCATGGGCTGAGGGGTTAGAGTCCTCGCTGGCTAGGTTGTTTAGTTTGGAAAAATGGTGATTTTGCAATCACAAGGGTATGATGATACCTATTATGTGCCTTAACGAATGACTCCTTGAATGATTGAATGGGTTATATTTCAAATGCTATAATTGGGCTTAAAGGGGATAGTATAGCAAGACCGTGAAGGTGGAGGTCTCGAAGGCATCAATACTGAAACCATATTTGTCGGTGCGAGGGTCCAATGACCAGGTGGTTAAAGTCCTTCTTATTACATAATTGAGTATTCAAGTCACCCTTACTATATGGTTGGAAGGTTCGAGTCCCCCGTGTATATATATTATGAATATTCTTTAATTTGTGTGGCTACACGCACTGGGGCCTGACCTGGGGATGAGAAGTGGAGCCCATATATCTTGTGGGTACTATTATGACGGTTAAGCTACATAGTCCAGATTAATATTTTACTTTATGCTAAGCCTTGTTACCTATCCCAGCGTGACATATATATATAAGGGGAGTCTTGGATTAACTAGTAAAGTTGCTTCCATGTGAACAGGAGGTCACGGGTTCAAACCTTGTAAACAGCCTCTAGAAGAAATGCAAGGTAAGGCTGCATACAATACACCCTTGTGGTGGGGCCCTTCCCTAAACATTACATATAGCAATAGCTTTAGTGCACCGGGCTGCCCTTTTATATATATATATATATATATATATATATATATATATATATATATATACATGTATGTATGTATGAATATGCATCGAATTATGTACATTGGTTTAAATGATTTAAATTTTTGATCATGGAATTATTTTATCCCTTTCCTGATTTACATACTAGTGTTCAACCCGCTAACCGTCTCCCTGCGTTGTATCCCCGCGCGATGCAGGAACTTAAGATACTTATTCTTTTCCTACACAGTGATAGGATTTTAGGATTATCAGCAGTCAGCTTGAAGTGGTGAGCTTTCATTCTCCATAAGATTTTCATTTCATGGTTTTGTTTCCATTGGTCATAGACTTTTCTTTGGATTTGGTTTGGCAATCATCGGGGGCATGTCATGACATCGATTGATTTTTAGTTTTATTCGGTTTATAGGCTTTGTGGATTATTGTGGACTGGGTATTGGTTGTTGATAGATCTTAGACTTCATATGCTTATTATTATCAATCTTGTTATATGTTCAGAATTCAGCCACTGTTAGAGTATTGTGCTTTATTTAACTAGGCTAAGGGGGTATTATCGTCCACGACAGACTTGAGTTTCCCATCACATCCAGACCCTAGTTTGGGTCGTGACAATATTTTATGTTTGTTTGATTGGATGTAGAGTATGTTAGAAATAATCAAGTAGATATAGACATCTTTTGCAACAGATTCCACATTTATTACAGCATGTGTTTATATCTACTTGATTATTTCCAACAGATATGCATCTATTAAAGTAGAATACATATCTATTGAAACAAATATAGAGTAAGTTGAAAATAATGCTCTAAATTTATATATCTAAAATATAATTCATAAAAACATAAAATTCATAACAAAAAAATTAAACATTTGTTGAATATAAACTATTGTCATCACCAATTACATAAAATATTTCAATAAAAATATAAAAATTGTTATGTTATAATGTCATGGCCCTTCAGGTCATTTTCCATATTTTTACTTGTTTTCGCCATTAGAGCTTCTCTGTAGCTGCCCTAAGCCATTTATGTCTTACTGGGACTGACAGTTTGATTATCGGGCAATCCATTTAGTTTTTAGAGTCAATTCTTTATTTTGAAGTCTTTGTTGGTTCTAATTAGCTAACGGGAAAAAATTCAGTCAAATAACCTCGTATGGTAATTCTGACTATTCCAACATCTTTGAAATATCAATTTTAGGCTAGAAGGACTCTTGGTTTGGGTCCCAAGGACTCGGGCTTAAATCGACCTATTGGTCGAAAAGTTAAAAAAATGAAATATGGGTATGTGACTCACTTTTAATCAAAACAACCTCAGATAGAAATTTTGACCATGCCATTGATTCTAGAATGTTGAATTTTATACGGTAGTATAGTTCATTTGTGTATATGAGATTCCATATGAATCCCAAGGGGTTGGCGAAGAGTTGGAAATTTCTAAGTCTTTTAGTTGTTCTGGTGCGATCACTAATAGTGCGCCAAAGGGGAGCGATCACAACTCCCTGGATAGGCCACCCAATTGCCGTGATCATGGTGCCCATTTCATGATAGGGAGTCACTTGGGTAGCCACCAGATGTGGCGATCATGAACCCTGGATTGCGATAGTGATACCCGGGTAGCTAGAAAGGGTATAAATACCCTATTCCCACCCATTTTTGCCTATTCTTCATCTATTCACTAGAGAGTTAAACCCTAAGGAGAGGAAAAGCATAGGATTAAAGCTTTTCGGTGATTTTGGAACTTAGGTAATGATTATTATGCAATTTTTCTTCAATTTGAGGTAAGATTCCTCTATTTTCATGGTTGATTTCCCCCTTTTCGCTAAAATATATAAACCTTGGTGGCTTGAAATAGCACTAATATAGCTCAAATTTCACCCATTCTTTAGGGTATTTACTCCTTGAGCATAAGGGAATATTGGGTTGACGTTGAAAACTAGATTTCTATGAATGGGACCCATATGAAATTTTGGTGTGATTTTGAATCTGAAGCACAATGATGCATTACGGGTATCATTATTCTCATGCTGATAAGTAGGTTGCAATTTTGATAGCTTGTCATTTTGCGAAAGCTTCTCAAAAAGGAAAGTCGATAATTTAGTGGATTCTTTGAGTTTTCTTCGGCGTCCAAGTAGGCTAGGTTTTCCACTTCCTATATTGAGTTATGTCCTAGAATGTTTATGATATTATGTTAGATTTGGGATGGGTTTTAATTGTTGGTGATCAAATTGGCAATACTTAGGTTAGTTGGACCCTCTAGGCAATTTAGAAATGGTAATTTAGGTGCTTTATCTTAGTTTCTTAGATCATGAGTAGAATTTTCATCTTAGGGATAGTTAATGCTTGTTTGACATATAAAAGTGGATTTATATACCATAGCTTAGTCTGGGGTAGAATTTGTGTCGTAGTAAATTTTGGGTTTTTAGAAGTGGGCCCTTTGACCCACCTTAGGCCAAGATTTGTGTTAGCTATTGAAAACTCTTTTATATGCTTGTTGTATTCCTTGAGATTGCTTATGGAGCTAATATTGAGACACTTGGAACTTGATAGTGATGATGGGTTAAATACTGAGAGTTGGAACATATCGATTATGCTAGTGATTATGCTAGTGATTATACTATTGATTGAGCTAGTGATTATGCTATTTTTTATGATATTAAATATATGGTTACCATTTCAAGTCTGGATATTGATGATATATTTACTCTTTCAAGTTCGAGCTTTTATTATGATATGTTGATATATGATTACTGGTTTGAATCCAAATAATGATAATGGCATTGATGATAATATTACTATTTTGAGTCCAGCTATGGAGTATATTATTAATGATATATGATTACCAGTTAAAGTCTAGATAAGGAGTATGATATTGATGAGATATATATCGATTTAAGTCCAGAAGTAGAAATTGTTGTAATGTGGCATGATATGGATAGTTTATGGTTGTATCTTGTGAGGTTGAAAATGATGGTGGTTTGGGTTATACTATATGTGTGTGTACCCTGCAGGCCTATGGGGGTCTGCATTGGGTTATTTACTTTTCCGTACTTATTGTCTTATAGGGGCCGATTTTGTAGTTATAATCGCATGTGTCTGATCCTTTATGTTATGTTATTATTCCGGTCATTTACTTATTTATGGATAGTGTGTTGGAGTTGATTCAAGTTTATCTCTACCTTAGTTATTTTATATTGCATTTTATCTTATTTACATCATGTCTTAGCTTAGTCGGCTGATGATGCCTACTGAGTACCTGTGGTTTTAGAACTTATGCTACACTTCTATACTTTTTTGGTGTAGATCTGAGTACTAGTCGCCACCGTTGATTCATGGATCGTGTTGTGTTAGATTTTTTAGATAGGGTGAGCTCTTGGAGTCGGATTTGCCCCATTTCCTTTCATGTTACTTATGTCTAGTCTCTAGTTTCGAGACATGATTGTACTGACTCTTGACTTTTGTTATATTTATAGTAGCTCTTGTACTGGGTTTATCAGGTTGTGGGATATTTTTCTATATTATGGATACCTTTTAGACTACTTATATTGCATTGCTTATTTGTGTACTGAATTGCATATTTAGCCCTTTTTGGGGTATTTCCATCAAGTTAGCCCACTGCTAATAGCTTCGGGATAAATTTCGGCTAACTTACTGGCGGGATAGAGTAGGTACCATCTTGACTCATAAATCGAGCCGTGATAAATTGGTATCTGAGCCAGGTTACACCGGTTTTGTTGGTACAAGATCAAGTGTCTACTAGAATCCTGTGGATCATAACGATGGCGTTCGTTTTCTATCTTTAGGAGGTTATAGAACATTCTTAGTAGTTCGTTACTTCTTTCACTTATTTCATGCTAAGTGTCTGAGTTGGTTTCTGACTATTGCTTTAGCTTCACTCTTTTACAGATGGCTAGGATGTGTGCTATCACTACACGAGACAAGGGTCCTGAGATCGAGCCTACGGATCCTTTCACTATTCGTGGATAAGCTAGAGGTCATAGAAAGCCTCAACATGTGTCCCTAGCTGGGGGCTATGATGGGGGGCCTCTATAGACCCTATTCCTTCTCCTGAGCTAGAGATTCTTCCTCCCCAACCAACAATAGACAGGGACAAGCCCAGGCTCCATCGGGATTTATTTCTTCTTTAATGCTTATAGATCCTTTGGTTCAGCTTTTGGGGTTGGATGGTGGTGCGCCATATGATAGTTCACAGTCTGTAGATCAAAGTGGTGCTAAGGCTCCCAGATTTGAGGTTCCTCCTGCACCGATAGTTGCTCATAGTCGCTCAACTAGTGGTTTCCCATCTTGCTATGTATGCTGGTGAGTAAATGATGTTGGGTAAATTCTTGAAATTAGCTCCGCTTTGGTTTTCTAGTGCATCGGGTGAGGAAGCATATGAGTTTTGATTGTTTGTGAGGTAGGATCCATAATTTGGGCCTAGTTGAGACTCATGGTGTGGATTACACTACCTTTCAGTTGGACTTGGCAGCCTGACATTAATGGACAGGGTTATCTTAATTCCAGGACAACTGGATCTTCACCTTTGACATGCGCTCAGTAGGCTCACTAACAAAATCAAAATTGGAAGCAAAATGCACACAGATAGGAGAAAGTCAATCCAGGATCAAATAATACAAATACAGGTCTGAAACAAAAGGAACGGTACCTGAGATACAACATCTGAAGCCTCTACCTTAGATCTGACTGCTATAGCGTAACACTGTCCAAAACTACCAACTGGCTGAGTAGCCCCATGACTACCAACATGGGCTCTACCATCTATACCTATTGCACCTTTGGTAAAACCCCTGCCTTTCACAGCTGAAATAGGAGTAGCTCTAAACACACGGCGAGAACAGTCCTTGGCCATATGGCCAATCTCATCATACATATAGCAATCTCTACGACCAGTCTCAACAAGAGAGGGTACAACTGAGCTCGAACGGCCACCCTAAACTACTGAACTAAAATATCCACAAACTGAACTCTATAAAATCACCTGCACTGGCCTACTATGGTATCCACGAGAATTTCTAAAATCTCTACCTCGATAGGTCTGACTCCTGAACTCACCAAAACATCGCGCCTTCTTGGAACCTCCCTGAGATACACTAAGAATATCCTATGTCATCTTAGCATGATCCATAATACTCTAAAAAAAAAAGGCCCAAACACGACCATCTGAGACGTAGCCAACTGAAGAGAGATATACAAACCCTTTACAAACTTCCATATCTGCTCAAACTCGGTGGAAATACTATCATAGCTAATATCTGGACAAGGCATTGAACTTTGCCTCATACTCAACAACTATCATAGAGTCTTTCCCAAATAATCAAACTCATCCCGCATACGGTCTCCCAAACTAAAAGTTATAAATCTCTCTAAAAAGTCTCAGTGAACTGATCCCAAGTCATTTTGGGAGAATTACGGAGTCTACAATTGATAAGCGACCTCCACCAATCTCTCTCTATATCTATCAACTGATAAGAGGTATAAGCAACTCCATTTGCGTAGAAAGAGTAAAACACAACTCAGAACAAAAGGTATGAAAGAACTTTGCACGATAAAGAATGAAATAAGGGAGATTTTCTAAAGACGTCCTATAGCATCTCAAAGATATATACGAACATCTACGTACTGATCCGTGAGATTCTATTAGATATCTCGTTCCTACACCGTTGAGACCAATGAAACCTGGCTGCTCTGATACCAATTTGTCACGACACAAAAATGAGGGTCATGATGGCACTTGTCGCGGCGTACCTTGACAAGTAAGTCTATCAACCAAACTGATAAAAAAAAGGGAAAAGGCAAAAATATCCCAAGGTAAGGCTTCTAGAATGAAGCCAAACCATATACGTAATCATAACAATGCGGAAACAACTTATCCAAAAATACCAATCATGCGAAAAACCAGGTGTCAATAGTGTAAGAACTACTAATATAATCCAAGAGTTAAATACATCAAAAAAATAAACACAAAGGAATAATAACTGTCTCTAAATACTAATAAAGACATAACTACTATAGAAAGATAAAGGTGAACTTTGAACGCATAAATGTCCAACTGTTACCTTGAAAGCTCCAACAATCGCTCGAGTCAATAAATCTGAGGCGCACTCGAGCTAAGACCTGCACCAAAAGGGCGGAATGGCATAAGGTTGGTCCACTTGTACTCAGTAGGTATAATAGGCCGACTAAGCAAAGTAGTAAATAAAGCATACAAAATAATCAATAAGGGACATCACCTGCAATTAGAAAATGTCCCACAACGGTAGCCCACACTGCTTGCACTAACAGTTCTAATGTATATCACATATATTACAACAACACACCAAGATATAGAACAAAAGTATACATTACGTCACATATAAATAGAACAAGAGAGAACATGCAGATACAAGAACATCAAATACAAGTAAAGGAAGGTAAGACAATTACATAGATGACAAGTCAATATGGCAATACAACATAACATACACACAATAAAGTAAGTGCAATGTATATGACGATGATGATGATGATGCACGAGGTCGTTACACAGCCTTCGGGGTCATCGTACAATCCCCGTATATACCTACGGAACTAAAGCTTCCCGATATAGGACCCATGAAGAGTTCGTCAACCCATATATAATCCACATATCTCATATCACATAATATTTTAGTTTCAATAATTACATCACATATAAGCCCCCACATGTGCACAACACATAGATACCCATTTTTGATGATTAGTTCCCACCCTTAGCATGCATTTTCTACCATCAATTACTACAAAGCCCAGTCTGAAAGAGTTAAGTCATAACCTATCTCGAAAGCCGAAATCGATCTGCTACACTTGAACCCGCGACCACACTTTTCACGAATAATCTTGAACTTCATTAAAAACATCAAATATGAAATATACGCATAAAAAAAACTAACGACACTCATATTAACTACTTTTGGTTTAGGATCAAAACAGACTCCCAAAATGAGTTTTCAAAAAAGAAGCGCAAAATTAGAACTTTACTTCAAAAATATGTTTTCCATATTTTTAGGAACCGACAGCTGAAAACTCAAGTTAAATCAAGTAAAAAATGAGGTTCAAATCAAAGAAAAATCATTTTTGAGCTTTACCGAAAAAATCTTTGAAATCAGAGTTAAAATCAAGAATTATAGTTGTTTTGAAGGTTAAATTAATGAAAAACTAGCAATAATAAGATAAAAACATTATTCAAATGAAAGGGAGTGAAATTGAAGTTTAAAATTAAGTCCTAAGATTTTTGGGTTTTTGAGAAATTAATCAAGAAATTACTAAGAAAAGGGTGAATTCTTACTTTAAATCCATAATAAAACTAAGAACTAGATGTTAATCTAGCTTTCCAAACTCCCACAAACTCTATTTTTAAGCTCCCACACTATTTTAAGGTTTAACTCTCAAGAGGCAAGATGAAAATGTGCAAAATGGGCCAAAAATAAGTGAAAAAAGTTGTTATATTGCAGTTTTTCTGCAATATTAAGTGCTGGTTTTTCACTAAGTCTAAACGAATTTTCGATGGGGTGTTCGGAATTCGTTCGGAGTCCGATATACACAAATGAACACTTCAACCATACTAAATTCGACATTTTGAACGCGATGGACATATCATATTTTCAAAAAATATTATTTTCACAAAGTTGGCCCCCAAAATCCAAAATCACAATTTTTCAAACCGAGGGTAGAAATGAGATTTAAAAATCGTAAAATTATACTAAATATGCTAATACCCTAAAATCAATATTTCGAATCTACTAGAGAAGTCAGATTTTCCATCCGAGGTCATTTTGATCAAATGTGGATCCCACACCCATATTTTTCAATTTTTAACTTTCCAACCAATAGGCCGAAATTAGCTCGGGCGCACCGGGACCTGAACCAAAGGTCCACCTATATATAATCAATATTCCGGAGTTTTTGGTTTAGTTTGTTCGGTCATCCATCGCACGAATCAAAATATATCCATATAAGTCCAAAATAAGGCTCTCGAAGCCATAAAAAATCACAATATCACATAAATGATACCAAAATGCATTGAAAATCATATCAATCACTCCCACACCCCAGAATATCATAATATAACTATGGGAAAGGAAAAAATAGTCAAATCACATAAAATAAAAAATTTCAAATATTTCAACAAATTTTTAGGTCGTTACAACTCTTAAATCGGGTCATGACATATCAGAACCACCATTTACATAGAAATCTAAGTTATAAAAAATTATAAATTGTTTGATTAGGACTCCACAGCTAAATCCATTATAAACATTTGATCCCTATGTATTGTATTGAAGGTGTCAATAGTTTTTTTCTTGACTGGCTTTACCACACGATCACCAATTAAATTTGTATCAATATCACACTGCATTTTCACAAAAAAACTATCAATACAAAATGTTTTGATAAACTCTTGAGTCAAAGGAATTTTAGGATCAATATTAGCATTTAGATTATGTTGACGTTTTGATCTGAATTTTGGATCCCTTGTCAACCATTCCTTTTTCCCAACTTCATTTTCATCATCTTATCCTTCTTCTCTTTCATCTTCTTCTCCTTTCCTATCTTCATGTTTTTATCCTTCATCTCCTTCATGATTTTTATCATCTTCTTCTACTTCTTCATCTTCTCAATTCCCTTCTATAACTACATCTGCTTTCTCACCTTTTTTTTTCATCTTTATCTCTTTTCTCTTTGTATTTTTTATCTCCCTCACGTTTTTATCACCTTATTTATTTTTATCTAAGTCTACCAATACTTCACTTTATTCTTCTTTTTCCTATCCTTTATTTTCTTTTTTTTTATCTATATCTAGAGCTGATTGAAAAGGGACTTCTGCGTTTGATTGAGATTTTGCTTGTACATCAAGTTCATCTAATGATGAATGTAGCTTAGATACTTTTTTTTTGAGTTGATTCTCTTTCTTTTTTTTTTTGGTTGGAGACATTTTATCTATAAATAGGAGGTGAACAAAAATAGTACAATTGATTTGTGTATCATACAAATAGAGTAACTATGAATTTAACAAATACAACAAAGTAATGTAATATTTTCAACAGATTAATCATCTATTGCAACAGATGTGTTATTTGTTGCAACAGATTACTCATTTGTTTGGACAAATGAATACAACTTCAATATTTTTTTGATTTCTTCCAACAAATGAGTTATCTATTGCAACAGATGACTAATCTATTGGAAGAAATCAAAACAGTAGCTTTGTTGTTTTAATTTCTTCCACCAGATAAAATATCTGTTGTAACAGATCACTCATCTATTGGAAGAAATCAAAACAATAAATCTACTGTAATATTTCATCCAACAAATGGGTAATATGTTTCCAACATATGACTCATCTGTTGCAACATATTATTCATCTATTGAACGAAATAACTCATTCATCACAACAAATAACTTATCTGTTGAGAAAAGAATGAAGTCTTTACAATACTGTTTTGATTTCTCTCAACAGATGAGTCTTTTGTTACAAAAGATCAGTCATGTGCTAGATGAAATCAAAACAACAAAACACTGTTATTTGTAATACCAGTCATATCATTCCAATAGGTGACAAATTTATTTCAACAGATGAATCATCTGTTGCAACAAAGTAATTATATATTGCAGCAAGTGACTAAAATTAAAATATATTTAAAACATCAGCAATAACAGAGGACAACAACAAAAAATCAATACCCTTCCGGCTATATAAAGCCACAAATCTCATCACTTGAACTTCAATGTCCAAGAATAATAACAATAGCACCAACAAATTTATATTTCACTGATGACGATTCACAAATTATTTACAATACAACAACCATATCAAGTGTTAAGTGAACAAATACCAAAAATTCATTCATTAACAATAAGAGGTGTTTGATC
Source organism: Capsicum annuum (assembly GCF_002878395.1). Lineage (NCBI taxonomy): Eukaryota > Viridiplantae > Streptophyta > Magnoliopsida > Solanales > Solanaceae > Capsicum > Capsicum annuum. Next base: position 87,031,173 of record NC_061119.1, on the reverse strand, counting down.
TTTTTTCATAATCATAATCTATTGAAAATGCTAAATTTTTATTAATCAGAATAATTTGTTTGAAAATCCTAAATTTTTAAACACATCATTTCACCAAATAATAATATGAAAGAACAAGAACACAGGAGGTATTTGCATGAACAAATCTATATGTGTGTGTATCGAAAATAAAATATATAATAAACTTGCCATCCACTAAACATGATGGCGGCTAGTGCCACTACAGTGTGCCAAATGCGCCACACACGCGACGTGGCTTCAAATACCACAAATCAGCATACCTTTTTATCTAGACGCCTTTAGATCTTTCTTTCATTTTCATTTTGTCTTTTTAATTAACGTGTGAGCGACTTCCATTTTTTTCCTTGTTTATTATTTGGTCTTTCTCACTAGATTTTTTTTCACTTGTTCTTTATTAGTTCAAATCAAGTTTTTTTAATTAATTGTTGATTTTCTTTTTTACTTCCTCTTTATTAATCTCTTGGTACGAGCATTATAATTGTATATTATATAATGAGAAAATAGTCAAAAGCCCCCCCAACCTTTACCCCAAATCCCAACTACACACTTATACTTTGCAGGAGTTCTATGACCCCTCTGAACTATTTTAAAGTGAAATTATTACCTCCCTGAACGCTGACATGGCAAGAGAATGCATTTCACTCTCTTTAAAGAGAGTGAGAACGAATTTTTTTATTAAAAATTTATTTTTAATATTTTTTATACAAATAATTTTAATTATTACTTTTCTTATTCATTTTCGCATGTCTTCTTCTTCTCTTCTTTAGAAAAAAAATTCAAGAACTCATTAATGAAGTTCCTCATCTTCCTCATCTCCAATTTTATTTTCTCATCTTTCTTGAACTCATTAATGGCGAGGACTCATTAATGGTGTTTTTTGATAATTTGAAAAATGTTATTACCAAAAATAAGAAACATGTGACCTAAGGAAACAAGAAGATTTCTCCGATTAATGAATTCTTGAATGAGGAAGATGAGGAACTCCGATTCAAAAAACTTGAAAAAATTCAAGAACTCCGATTTTCTCTCTTTTTGCTCAAGATCCACCATTAATAGAGAGCTCAAAGTTTTGAATTTCCACAATGTCATATATAATTTCCAACATAACCCACAATGTAATATATAATTTTCAACCCATTTCTCCGATTTTCTCTATTTTTGCTCAAGATCCGCATTAATGGCGAGCTCAAAGCTTTGAATTTCCACAATGCCATATATAATTCCAGCATAACCCACAATGTCATATAAAATTTCTAATCCATTTCTCCGATTTTCTCTTTTTTTTCTCAAGATCAGGCATTAAAGAATTCATTAATCGGAGAATTAAGCAGTGTTCGATAGAGGGACTTTCGAACGAATGACCCGTTTGTCATTAATCCGACTTTCCTGATCTTGGGACTTTCCCAAGAATTCATTAATCCGCCATTTTTTCTCCAAGAATTCTATCTTTGACCCAAGAAGATGAAATTGGGTTGAAGAAGAAAATGAAGCAAAATAGGAAATGGGGAAGAAGAAAGGAAATAATAAAGTTAAATAATTAATTCTTTTAGAGTAAAAAAAGAAAAAAATGACGTTGCAGCGCGTGCATCACACCACATTCCAAATGACTGGTTGTCAGGGGAAGGGTAATAATTCCACTTCAAAATAGTTCAGGGGGGTCATAGGACACCCCGCAAAGTATAAGTGTGTAGTTGGCATTTCGGGTAAAGGTTGGGGGGACTTTTGACCATTTTCTCTTATATAATTTAATGAGTATTAAATTTTAAGCATTACATAATATTAATGAAATTATATTTAGACGTCACATAAATATTAATAAAACATATTTAAATAGTAAATTCTAAAATAAAAGTTCTGGAGATGATGGATATTATTATGATAGATTTTTTAAAAAAAAATTAAAGGTTCTTTTGATCTTTTGCTAATGTTCATGCTAAGTAAAGATGAGTGGATTGAGCCAAAAAAATTTATTCTTTCTCAAATATATACACCGTTACCACATTAAGGGTGCATTTGTTTTTTTTTTTAAGATTAAGACACCTGAATCTGAATGGATGTCTGAATGATTAAGAAGTTTTTTCTAGATCTGAATACTGAATAATTAAGACTATTTATTTTTTTAACATCTGAATATACATAATTTATTTATTGGTAATAAATATTTAATTTAAAATTTAAAAAATAATAAAATATTATATTATCTGAAAAATATTATATCATACAACTACTTTCAATTTCATCCTGAAATTATCAATTCAATCAATGTCTCTTGACGGAGTAGTATGAAACTCTACAAGTAGGATATTTTCGATAGACCCCCGGTTCAGAAGACCGAGAAGCTAAAATAATAATACATATTATAACGGCACCAAAGGATGTGCTAATAGGACTGTACAAAGTAGCAAAAGAACAAATTAAAGTGTTCCATTTCTAATCTTAAATGAATTTTAATGTTTGTTATTTCATTCATTTACATGTTCTATCCTACACGATGAGCAAAACAACAATATACATCTATGAGCATTCTTGCAAAAACTAAAGTGAAGCAAAACAAACAACATGTCGATCTTTTTCACCTTTATTTTTATATGTGATGAATTAAGAAGATTTAACATGATTTCAATTGAAGATCCAATCATATCTTCTGGAGTAGAGCATGGATATTGAGCAGCAAATAGTGCATGCTTAAATTGATAATAAAAATATTTATAAATAGTTTCGGTGAATCATTTCTGAAAGAGAAGGAAAATAATTTGAAGCGGAAAAGAAAGAAAGAGAGAGAAACGTGAAGAGAGAGAGAGAGCGCAACGTGAAGAGAGGGTGGGAGAACAACGTATTTAGAAAAAATAATAAAGTTTGAGATTTGTGAGGAAATAAATTGTGTTTAAAAAGAGTCTGAATGTCATTCAAACTCTTTTCCATGTCTGACTGATTCAGAGGTTTTAAGATATTTTAATAGGCTTTTAAAAAACAAATGCACTTAATGGATTGAAGTCTGAACTATTCAGATTCAAACCTCTATTAAGTGCAAACAAATAGGACCTAAGACAATTGTTAAGATAATTGTATTATATCGTTAATACAAGTTAAATTTTTTCATGTGAAAAATCTCCTTTTTTCCCTGGGGTCGTTTGGTTTGAGATATAAAAAATTCAAGGGATAAGTTATCCCGAGATAAAATAAAAGATCACTTAATCCTTTGTTTGGTTGGAGGAATTAATCCAACCCAGGATAACTTATCCCACCATTTTCTCCTTAGTGATGGGATAACTTATCCCATATACATGATGGAATAAGTTATCTCGAGTAATCCTGGGATAAATAATCCCGGTATTGTTATCCCGGAATAATAATTTTCCAACCAAACGACCCCTTTAGAGAATAAGACCTCTTATTTCTCTAAAAAACAATTAAACTACTTAGGTATCTTTAATCTCAGAATATCTAAAAAGGAACATTACTAAATATCCAATATTTGATTGTTTGTCTATAAAAATCGAAAAAGATAAATAAACTATATTGTAACCCAAATTTGAAGAAACCAACTCATTTATCTTATTTGGATGATATGACATCCTGAACGTTTAAATCCTAAATTCACCTCTACGTTTTTGACTTTTTCAACAACTATGTCAACTGTTGCAACAGATTCTTACCAATACATTTTCACAATATACTACTAAGAACAATAAGAACATGAACAAGAATAACAACCACACCAAGAACTCATATTTCTCGAAAACTGCACACTTCTCTACACACTATTTTCAAATATACAATAAAACATTTTAAAGTTAAAACAAATAATAAAATTGGGATTTCTTGTTTCATCTTTCCTAAATATAAAATAACAAACCCTAACTTTCAAGAATAAAACGTTGTTGAGATTCTTCTTCTTCATTGACCCTTTTTTTTCAAAATCCTAATTTTCTAAACCATATAAAGAGCAAATATTACATTCGAAAAGACAGAAATCGGCAATAGAAATGAAAAGGGCTTCAAAATTGGGATAATTGGAGATCGAACTCTAGAAAAAAGTTGCATCATCGATTGTTTGATCTCAAAGCCAACAACTATTGTGGTAAGAGGAGAGAAGAGGAAACAATAAGAATGAAGAGAGAGGAAAATATATTGAAAATTTATTTATTTTTTAATTAAATGAAAAGTTAAAGATGTAGGTTTTTTTTTTATTTTCAAAAAAAAATTAACAAGTTTTTAAAATATTAATTTAGTTCATAATTAATTTAAACAAATTTTAAGTGGCTTTGACCTTGGCCTGACAAAAAAATGACACCATCACTAATATTAAGACTTGAGAAATATCTCTCATTCAATTTTTTGTAGAGGCAAGACTCTGCCTCACCAAAAATTGTTCATGTAAAAAGAAATTGTCCCGTGCTTTGTATCTCTACTATGATTTTAACCCTGGCCGCCAATGTTTGATCTCACTTCATGCACCACAAACTATTGAGTTTCATTGAATCTTCAATCTTAATAAATACACGGCAATCTTGAAGCGAGTTTACAGGTTACAGCCTGTTTTTCCCAATTTTCCATTTATCACATCTTCCTTGTAAATCCTTGAAAGTCTTAACCAATTAAACATTCTTATTGAGAATAATGAATAGTGCCCATGGGCAAAATGACAAAATTAATATAAATTAGTTTTTCATTCTAGAATAACTTGAAGGTTTTCATTCAGTTTGATTTGGGGTATCTTAAATACACTCAAGACTATGTCTTGCATTATAATAAATATCCTGCGGTACTTGAAGGATATAGTGATGCAAATTGGATCACCGGATCGAACGAAGTAAAATCCACAAGTGGATATGTATTTACTATCAGTGGAGGAGCAGTCTCTTGAAATCATCCAAACAGACTTGTATTGCTCACTCTATAATGGAATTTAAATTTATCGCATTAGATAAAGCCGGTGAAGAAGCAGAATGGCTCAAGAATTTCTTGGAAGATATTCCGTATTGGCCCAATCCAGTGGCACCAGTATGTATACACTGTGATAGCCAAGCGGCAATAGGTAGGGCAGGGAGCATGATGTACAACGGTAAATCTCGTCACATACGATGAAGACATAATACCGTTAGGAAACTTCTCTCAAGTGGAATTATCACTGTTGACCACGTAAAGTCAAAGGATAATGTGTTGGATCCACTTATGAAAGGCCTATCTAGAGAAGGAGTAGAAAGGACATCCAAGGGAATGGGTTTAAGGCCTAGGACAAGTCAGTATGGCGGTAACTCTACCTAGCAGACTGGAGATCCCAAAAGCTAGGTTCAAAGAGATCAAACAAAGTTGTGTCTGACAAGTTCAACATTGTCAATTACTCAACCCATTCTCACGATATAGACAATGTTTAGTAAATTAGGATAAGACTTAAGGTGAAAAGTCTTCTAATGATTATCTAAATTTGGAAGATTTGACCAAATAGTTTAATCTATAGGATTGAATGTTTAGAAATCACCTATGTGAGGGTGAAGTGGAAGCCGCTTCAAGGAGAATGTTAGTAAAGGCCTATTCTCTAAGCTCTCATGAAATTGGGTCGTGTTCATAGCTGAAAAGAACAAAACCGTGAGAACCATAAATGGTAAAAGGTTGGTTGTATGATATGTGTTGTCTAGCTGTACATTAAAGCTCGACAGTTCAAAGATATCAAATCTTCCGATTGATCGAGTGCATCTGATGCATGTTCACTACGGAAAGTTCAAAGGGAAACCTACTTATCCAGAAGCAATCAGTCTTTGCTTGATGATCACATACTTGTCTGTAAAGTTTATCGAAAAAAATAGTCATTCCCCATTCATGTGAGGGATTTTTAGGTTCTATGTGTGTGTTTGAATGGAAAATAGAGGGAATTAAGTGGAAGAGAAAATTGAGTTTACACCAAAATTGAAAGTGTGCTCAAAATAGGAAAGCTTACTAAAATTCTCTCACATTGGTGGGAGAAAGAAGCTTTAAAGTGTTTATATTGTGAAACATATTTCCACATACTAAGTGAGGGAAGAAATAAGAGATGCCTCGCACCGTCGTCGTCGCTCGCTCGTCTCGACTTCGGCTTCGACTTTGAATTTGTCAAATGATCGATCGATGAGATCTATATTTTTGGACAAAGTTTACTTGACAGAATTAAAGAAATTCAGTCCGAAACAGTGTTTGATACTCCATTTAACGCATCCCTATAATAAAATGACACACTGTTTCATGTTAAATGGTATGTCTGTTCTGAAAGACACAGTCTTTAGATGAATAGACATGAATTTTTAGAAAAGACATACCTCTAAAGTGAACCATTGCCACTTTTCAGAAGAGGCATGTTATAGCTATATAAACCTACTTTGATCCACAGGTTTGAGATACGAAATTTTCAGAACACAGAACTCTTCTTCTCTTAAAAATATTATGTGTGATCATTCAAATTTTTGAGTGCATTCGTGTAATCCAATTATTTGAGGTACCGCTATAACTGAATTGAAAGTCATTTTATCCTAGAAGGAAAATTCCATAACCTCAGGTACAATGAGGGGAATTATTCCTTAAAGACACTTCCGGAACCACGGAGGACTTGGTCTAAAATTTCCATTTCATCTATTTTTTGATTTCTAACACACTTCTTGGATAGATTAGTAATAATCTTGTGTTGAAGGTGTTAAAAAACTTCAAAACTGTTCTTGTTCATACATGACCTTGTTATGAAGTTGTTGTATTAATACAGATTCAAGTACCTGAATAGAAGGAAGATAACAATCTTAAGAAATAATTTTAGAATCTGTATTACTTGTTTTTAAAGATTAAAACTTAAGTTTTCTACTCCGTTTGAATTTAACTAGTGATTAGAAGACATAAAATCTTCATCACAAGTTTAAAATTCACTCGGTTGACAATTGGAAGTCATAAAAACTTCATTGTTAATTAGAAACAAGAAAAAGAATTTAAAGTTGCTGAAGTTTATAAGTAGTATTCTGAAAATACTAAATATTATTGTCTTGTGGTGACAGGAAAACTGACTAACGAAAGTCAAATGCAAGATGTGGCTACGACTGTGGGGGCAACTAGTATTGCCTCAACAAGTCGAGCAAATGCTCCGCAACCAATGGCACCTGCGAAGAAGCTCAAAAAAATTTCAGGCATTGACTTTAAGCAATGAAAGCAGAAGATGTTCTTCTACCTCACGATACTATGCCTTCAAAAGTTAGTGACGATGCTCCTAAGGTGCCCGAGGGAACCTCGGATAAAGAGCATTTCATGATTATAAAAGCTTGGAGCACTCGACTTCCTTTGCAGGAATTATATATTGAGTGGTCTCCAAGACGACCTCTACAATATTTACAGTGGAACTAAAACATCGAAAGAATTGTAGGGGCACTAGAACGAAAATACAAGACAGAGGATGCGGGAATTAAGAAATTCTTTGTTGCAAGGTTCCTGAACTTTAAAATGATAGATAGCAAATCAGTTGTCTCTCAAGTGGAGGAATTGCAAGTAATCATCCACGATCTCCTAGCGGAAGGTATATCTTTGAAAAATACCTTAGTTGAACAACTTAAAAAAATTCTTAATACTCACATAAGTTGTTTTGTATGTTTGATTGTGAATGATGCTTTCCAAGTAACAACGATATTTGAGAAGCTACCACTAATGTTGAAAGACTTCAAAAATTACTTGAAGCATAAACGCAAGGAGATGACTATCGAAGATCTTATTTTTCGACTGCATATTAAAGATGATAATAAAGCTGTCAAGAGAAAGTCAAAAGAAAATTTTGCAATTAATGAAGCACATATTGTGGAAGATGACCATAACAATTCTAAGAAAAAAAAGAAAGTTGAACAAGCAAGCAATCAACTCAAGAAGAAATTCAAGGGAAAGTGTTTCAATTGTGGCAAGATTGGCCACAAGTCCACGGATTGTCGAGCCCTGAAGAAAGGCAAGAAAAAAGATCAAGCAAATATGATTGAATCCAACAGAATGTGATGATCTGTGTGCTATGTTCTCAGAATGCAACTTGGTGGGGAATCTCGTGAGTGGTGGATGGATTCTGGTGCCACCCGTCATGTATATGCCAACAAAGAGTTATTTTCGTCATTCGCTCCAGCTCAAGTAGAAGAAATGATCTACATGGCTAACTCCGCTACTGCTAAGGTAGAAGGAACAGGAAAAATATGCTTGAAAATGACTTCAGAAAAGGTCTTGACACTTAACAATGTCTTGTATATTCTGAAGTTACGTAGGAATTTAATTTCTGTTTCACTTCTAGACAAGAACGAATTCAAATGTGTAACCGTTTCTAAAAAAATTGTAATTAGCGAAAGAGAAATATATGTAAAAAAGGGCTATCTCACCGAGGGCCTTTATAAGATGAATGTAATGAATGTTGAAATAAATAAAAGTTTAAATTCTTCTTATTTGCTTGAGTATTATGATTTATAGTGTGAACGTTTAGGCCATGATAATTACAAAATGCTACGAAAACTGATTAACTTGGACGTTCTGCCGAACTTTGAGTGCAATAAATCAAAGTGTCAAACATGTGTGCAATCAAAGTATGCAAAGCATCCTTATAAGTCTGTTGAAAGGAATTCCAGTCCCTTAGACTTAGTACACACTGACATTTGTGATATGAAGTCAACACCATCACGTGGTGGGAAAAAGTATTTCATAACTTTAATTAACTATTGCTCTAGATATTGTTATGTCTATTTATTAAATAGTAAGGATGAAGCAATAGATGCGTTTAGGCAATATAAAACTGAAGTTGAAAATCAGTTAGATAAAAAGATAAAAATGATAAGAAGTGATAGGGGCGGAGAATATGAATCTCTTTTCACCAAAATATGTATAGAGAATAGAACTGTTCATCAAACTACGGCCCCATATTCACCTCAATCTAACAGAATTGCGAAAAGAAAAAATCGAACTTTGAAGGAAATGATGAATGTCTTGCTTATAAGTTTCAGTTTATCGCAAAACTTATGGGAGGAGGATATCCTTACAGCCAATCGTATACTCTACAGAGTTCCCCATAGTAAGACACAATCAATTCCTTATGAAAAATGGAAAAAAGGAAATCCAACTTGAAATATTTCAAAGTGTGGGGGTGTCTAGCAAAGGTTCAAATTCCTATGGCTAAAAGGGTTATGATAAGACCTAAGATGGTGGACTGCGTGTTCATAAGATATGCTAAAAGTAGTAAAGCATATCAATTTTTGGTTCATAAATCCGACCATCCGAATATTAATGAAAATACGATAATTGAATCAAACAATGATGAATTCTTTGAAAGCATTTATCCGTATAAAACTAGAAATAAACAGTCTAGTGGGGGGTTTAAACGACTTCGAGATGAACCAAGTGAGAATGTACATAATGTAGAAAATCAAAGACGTAGTAAACGTCAAAAAACATCTGCTTCATTTTGATCGGATTTTATAACATTTCTCTTAGAAAATGAGCCTCAAACATTTAAGGAAGTGATAGCATCTTCAAACACATCCTTTTGGAAAGAGGCAGTCAATAGTGAGATTGATTCAATCTTAAGCAACCATACATGGGAATTGGTTGATCTTCCTACCAAAAATACACCTTTAGGTTCTAAATGGATCTTCAAAAGGAAGATGAAAGCGGATGGTACTATAGACAAATACAAGGCAAGATTTGTAGTAAAAGGCCTCGAACAAAAAGAAGGCCATGATTACTTCGATACATACTCACCAGTAACAAGTATAACATCGATTCGAATATTAATTGCCTTGGCTGCGATATATAGTCTTGAAATCCATCAAATAAATGTGAAAACAGCTTTCCTAAATGGAGAATTGGAGAAAGAAATTTACATGGAACAGCCTGAAGGTTTCTGATACAAGCACGATCATGAAGATAGATACTTTTGAGTATTTTGAATGCAACATACATAGTGTACGAGTTGAAGTGTAAAAAGGGCTCCAAAGTCGCCCCTCTATTGCACTCTATAGGCTCCATTTTGTTTATTTAACACTAAGGGGCACTTTTGTCATTTTATCTCTTATTGTAATAAGTCTATAAATAGAATATGTTAGGGTTTTAGCTCATTGATTATTGAATGTTGATGATAGAACACATCTCTTGAGAGAGAGAGCCTCCTTAGGCCGAAACTAGGATATGAGCCGAAACTAGGATATAAGCAAGTCTGGATTCACTTGTGAATGTGTATTGCTTGGAAACGATAGTGCTTGAGCGGTGGAATCCTTCTCGTGTTTTCATAAGAGTGTGGTGTTGCTATCGTAAGTTCTAGGGGTCCTTAGATTTAATATATCTTTGGGTTCTTGGGTCTTATTGTAGTGTATGTCTCATTATCTATCTCTACATTTTATGTCTTACTGTTGTTTAGGGAAACCGTTAGTTCTTGTTGTTCATGTATCTTGTAACCGTTTGTTGTTGTTATTATCCTTATTATATTGTTGTCTATCTTCTTGTGTTCATCACGTTTTAGTGGTCATTTTGGTGTATAAATACACCTTGTTTCCTTGTATTCTTGTGTTGTAGTTGTTTGACCAAAACTAGCTCTCAAATGCATCCTCGAATTCCTCTTGATTTGCGGACTGTTTTGAGCTTTTTCTTGTGTTCCTTGGTCTTCTTGTATCATTTGGTATCAAAGCATGACTTGATCTTGTTTCCATAAGATCAATCTTGGGCTTGTTAGTTGAAAATAAAAATTGTTAAAAACTAAAAATTCTAGAAAAAAAGAGCAATCTGTCCGTGTTGTGTTCTTGGCCAAAATCTATGTTCTTGTTATGTCTTAGCAGAGATTTTTACTTGTCTTTGTTGCCTCTAAGTGTTAGTTTTGTTCCTCACTAACACATTGAGTCTATATCTTGATTTGAGCTTACATTTGTTGTAATTTTCACCTTGGCCTTGTGATGTTATTGTTGTTCTAAGCTTGGCCTTGTGTTGTTGTGGATTTGGACTTGGAAGTTGGATGTTGTTGGTTGTTCTTGAAGTTTGTTGTTGTTCTTGGGGAATATTGTTGTAGTTCTTGATGTTCTTCACAACCTTTATATCTTATTAAAATAAAGTTCTTATTTGATCCATAAAGGTGAAGGGAAAAGGGGGTGTGACTTATTTGTCTTGAAAGACACTACAACCACCAAAGACTTTATCAATCATTTTCCAACAACTTTCCTTAAACAAGGGACCTTGTCTTGTGGGACTAGTAAAGTCAAATCTCACATTTTGAGTTTGAAAAGTTGAAAGGTTACAAGACTTTACTTTCCTTCCAATATTAAGTCATCCATTACAAAAAATTATGTAAAGATTAAGACTTCAAGTGATGAACAAATTGTATGGGTCGTGACCAATTGTAAACTGCGACGTCACCATATATACTGTTCATGCAACAAATTTTGGCTCAAATTTTGATCTTCTAGTTTCAATTTTTTGTTTTTTAGTTTCGTTTGTTAATTCCAATACTAATTTACAAACTAGTGACTATTTACTAGATTGTAAATTAGTTTTGAAAACCGTTCTTTGTGTCAACGTTCCTTTGTATGTCTTAGTCTTTTTTTTTCATCATTGTAAACATTTGGTTCACCTCTCAACACCTCCCACAATACAAGCAAGCTTACAACACTTGTGAAATTAAAGTGTGAGGAATCCGAGAGGCAAAGAAATAAAGGAAGAGTGTGAGGACCTTTCTTGTACAACTAATTTGTTTGTGTTTTGTAGGTAACTTCTTGGCTACAATGAATAACAACGTTCCTAGTGCTATCTTGGCCGGGGATGAAACTCAATTGAGCCGAATAAGATTGAAGGCAAATCTTAAGATGGAGAGAAAGATGAGGTGCAAAATGAAGATATTTGTCGAGACTTGAAGTTATTATATCCTCGGTTTCTTCTTATTTTGTGGACTGTTTTGGGAGCAATTTTCATTTGGTTTGTGCCGTGAATTTGAGGTCAAATTCCTCTCAAGATGGAGAGGATGATCCAAGCACAATCATGAAGATGGACACTTTTGAGTATTTTGAATGCAACATACAGAGTGTACGAGTTGAAGTGTAAAAAGGGCTCCAAAATTGCCCCTCTATTGCACTCTATAGGCTCCATTTTGTTCATTTAACACTAAGGGGCACTTTTGTCATTTTATCTCTTATTGTAATAAGTCTATAAATAGAACATGTTAGGGTTTTAGCTCATTGGTTGTTGAATGTTAATGATAGAACACATCTCTTGAGAGAAAGCCTCCCTAGGCCGAAACTAGGACATGAGCAAGTGTGGATTCACTTGTGAATGTGTATTGCTTGGAAACGATGGTGCTTGAGCGGTGGAATCCCTCTCGTGTCTTCGTAAGAGTGTGGTGTTGCTATCGTTAGTTCTAGGGGTCCTTAGATTTAATATATCTTTAGGTTCTTGGGTCTTACTGTAGTGTGTGTCTCACTATCTATCTCTACATTTTATGTCTTAGTGTTGTTTAGGGAAACCATTGGTTCTTGTTGTTCATGTATCTTATAACCGTTTGTTGTTGTTATTATCCTTATCATATTGTTGTCTATCTTCTTGTGTTCATCACGTTTTAGTGGTTGTTTTGGTGTATAAATACACCTTGTTTCCTTGTATTCTTGTGTTGTAGTGGTTTAACTGAAACTAGCTCACAAAGGGGTCCTCGGATTCCTCTTGATTTATGGACTGTTTTGAGCCTTTTCTTGTGTTCCTTGGTCTTCTTGTATCAGTTTCGTGGTTCCAGGGAAGGAGAATAAGGTGTGTAAACTTATTAAGTCATTGTATGGACTAAAGCAGGCACCTAAACAATGGCATGCGAAGTTTGACCAAACCATGTTGGCAAACGGGTTCAAGATAAATGAATGTGATAAATGTGTTTATATTAAAGACACTTCAAATCACCACGTCATTGTTTGTTTATATATGGATGGTATGTTGATCATCAGCAGAGATATTTCTGACAAAAATGCAACAAAATAAATGCTCGAGAGCAAGTTTGATATGAAAAACCTTGGAGTTGCAAATGTGATCTTAGGTATAAGAATCCATAGAACTCCACAAAGTTTGGCATTGTCACAGTCTCACTATATCGAAAAAGTAGTTGACAAATTCAAGTATATGAAATTCAGTATTGTCAAGACTCCATTGGATGTGAGTTTTGCACTTCGAAAAAATGAAGATGAAAGTGACTCACAATTGGAGTACGCAAGAGTATTGGGATGTTTAATGTATACAATGAATTGTACACGATCAGACATAGCTTGCGCTATTACTAAATTGAGCCGGTACATGAGTAATCCCAACAAAACTTATTGGATGGCATTGAAAAAGGTTTTGGGGTATCTTAAATACACTCAAGACTATGCCTTGCATTATAATAAATATCCAGCGGTACTTGAAGGATATAGTGATGCAAATTGGATCACCGAATCAAACGAAGTAAAATCCACAAGTGGATATGTATTTACTATCAGTAGAGGAGCAGTCTCTTGGAAATCATCCAAATAGACTTGTATTGCTCGCTCTACAATGGAATATGAATTTATCGCATTGGATAAAGCCGGTGAAGAAGCAGAATGGCTCAGAAATTTCTTGGAAGATATTTCGTATTGACCCAAACCAGTGGCACCAGTATGTATACACTGTGATAGCCAAGCGGCAATAGGTAGGGAAGGAAGCATGATGTACAACGATAAATCTCGTCACATACGACGGAGATATAATACCGTTAGGGAACTTCTCTAGTAGAATTATCACTATTGACTACGTAAAGTCAAAGGATAATATGTCGGATCCACTTACGAAAGGCCTATCTAGAGAAGGAGTAGAAAGGACATCCAAGGGAATGGATTTAAGGCCTAGGATAAGTCAGCATGGCAGTAACTCTACCTAGCAGACTGGAGATCGCAAGAGCTAGGTTAAAAGAGATCAAAAAATTTGTGTCTGACAGATTCAACATTGTCAATTACCCAACCCATTCTCATGATGTAGACAATGTTTAGTAAATCAGGATAAGACTTAAGGTGAAAAGTCTTTTAATGATTATCTAAATTTGAAAGATTTGACCAAATAGTTTAATATATAGGATTGAACGTTGAGAAATCACCTATGTGAGGGTGAAGTGGAAGCCGCTTCAAGGAGAATGTTAGTAAAAGTCTATTCTCTAAGCTCTCATGAAACAGGGACGTGTTCATGGCAGAAAAGAACAAAATCGTGAGAACCATAAATTGTATAAGGCTGGTTTTGTGACATATGTTGTCTAGGTGTATATTAAAGCTCGACAGTTCAAAGATATCAAATCAACTGATTGACCGAATGTATCCAATGCATGTTCACTACGAAAAGTTCAAAGGGAAACCCACTTATCCAGATGCAATCAGTCTTTGCTTGATGATCACATACTTGTCCGTAAAGTTTTTCAAAAAAAAATAGTTATTCCCCATTCATGTGTGGGATTATTGGGTTCTATGTGTGTGTTTGAATGGAAAATAGAGGGAATTAAGTAGAAGAGAAAATTTCATTTACACCAAAATGGAAAGTGTGCTCATAATAGGAAAGCTTACTAAAATTCTCCCACACAGGTGGGAGAACTTAGCTTTAAAGTATTTATAGTGTGAAACACATTTCCACATGTTAAGTGAGGCAAGAAATAAGAGATATCTCGCATCGTCGTCATTGCTCGCTCGGCTCGGCTTCGACTTTGGTTTCGACTTCGAATTTGGATCAATCGATGAGATCTATCTTTTTGGATAAAGTTTATTTGATAAAATTAAAGAAATTCGTTCATCTATTTTCTGATATCTAACATACTTCTTGGATAGATTAGTAATAATATTGTGTTGAAGGTGTTAAAGAACTTCAAAACTATTCTTGTTCATACATGAACTTGTTACGAAGTTGTTGTATTAACAGTAGCTACTGCATACGGGAACACAATCCAGATCCTTACACAGTTCATAGTAACCAGAATCGAATTCTTTCATTGTTTTGCGATAAATGCAAAATTATGCAGAGCAAAAGAATTATGTTATACCACTACAGTAGCAACAGTTGCAACTGCAAATACTGGATTCTCTCTTAGTAAAAAACTGTTATAGTTTTTGCCCTGCTTTTCTTACTATATTTAAATTTTACTTTTTCTTAGAAGGAAAATAAAAGTTACCATAATTAATTTTTCTTTTCCTGCAAAAAAAATATAGTTCTTTTCCATATTTGGCTAACCTTTTTTTTGGAGGAAAGTGTAACGCCTCGATTCGTTAAACCGGAATGCTACACGGTGCTCATGACCCCGAGGGACCACAAGCTAACCCATGACTGATATCTGTACCTGCAAACTGCATAATATCTCATAAAATATGCAGAAACATGAACTGTAAGGCCATAAGGTTTATCTGAAAAATATGGTATAACAATACAAAAAAGAAACAAAATAACTGAAGTCTGAACATCTAATCTGACATCTAGTCTGAAAGCCTCTAATTGAACTGAATAAGGAGCTAATGGGACATGTCCCCAACTAACTCTAACTACTGAAATAAAGTGAAAACTGAAATAGAAATGAAATTATCATGTCCTCGAAGGATGAGGACTCACGTCTAACTCTGACTGCTAATCCTGGAATCTACTGCTGATTTGGAGCTCATGCCTCTGAACCTATGGTGTAACATAAGAGAAAGCACCATAGCATAAATGCGTCAGTATGTCAGAATGTACTGAGTATACGAGTGAGGTAGGCTAAATGTAAAGGGTTATATGCATGGACAATACTGACTGATATGAACATGAGAGTACATACATGCATACGTAACTGTAACTGAACTCGTGGAGATACGAACTACTGAGTTTGAATACTGACAATATGAGTGAACTGATAATGAGATTCTAAAAGACTGAGTTTACTGATATTGATACGTAAATCACTAATAAATGATAGATCTGATACTGTATTACTGATATACTAAGAGACTGATAGTTTATTACTGATAAATGAATGATTGTTTCTGACAGTTCGAATTATGAAGAAATGGTCTGATTGACTGTATCTGACAGTCCTGAAGCTGAGTACTGATAGCATGAGTTCTGATAACTATTGTGATTGATAGCATAAGTGCCTATGTCTCACAGTCCATAAATCTGAA
Organism: Capsicum annuum; assembly: GCF_002878395.1. Taxonomy (NCBI): domain Eukaryota; kingdom Viridiplantae; phylum Streptophyta; class Magnoliopsida; order Solanales; family Solanaceae; genus Capsicum; species Capsicum annuum. The sequence goes on along the minus strand of NC_061119.1, from coordinate 87,015,028 downwards.
GGAAACTATCTGAGTTTCATTCTATTTCTGAGTTGACTGTATCTGACAACCCTGATATACTGAAATCTGAAGAGCTATCTGAGTTCTTTACTGAGACTGGGAAGCTATAGCTGACAGTCCTGAAATCTGTAACTGAAACTGTGGGAAGTAGTTATCTAACCGACATGCCCCAAATACGCTATAATAGCTAAGCTGGGGTCTAATCTCTGCCCCGACTGGAGGGGTGTCACTACCGCGTCACTGGTAAGGACAACTGTGAGAACCCTATACTGGCAGGTACTCAATGAGAACGGTGGGAACCCTAAACTGACAGGTTAAGCCACCTCATCAACCCTAATCTGACGGGTTAAGAGGTCTCAACCTACGCTGGCTACGTAGTTCTGGAACACAAGGATGACTACTAAGAATCACACCCTGAACTGGCGGGTAAGTTCCCATCCTTGGGTTCACTTGGTGCTAACTTCTACTTCACTCGGTGCTAACTTCTACTCCCATCTGAAGGATACTGAACTAAATAACTAAGCTGAACTGAATAACTAAACTGAACTGATTAGCTGAACTGATACTGATTAACTGGACTGATACTAGTGGTATTGTTTAGCAGAGCTAAACTAAGTTTACTAGATTCCAATGACTGACGGAATGTACTGAGTTCTGAAGACTGGTTGAGAGTACTGAAGTTACTGAGATTGACTGTGAATACTGAGGTTGCTGAGGTTACTGAGCACTAAGATTATTGAGATTACTGGACTACTGAGATTACTGAGATTTCTGAGTTTTCCTGAGTCATATGACTGACTGAATTCTATAGATCATGGCTTAACTGAGAGTATCGTGAAAACATGACATGGCTCTAGGCACACAGCTATATTTTTCGGGTACAAGTACCCCCAGGACTCGATGGAAGGAAACTAACACAACTTGAATTTCTTGAGTACACGATCATCAATAAAAATCCATAATACATGAGTGGGGGATTTCATGAAGTACGTGGTCATCATAATATCTATCATGAATAGGAATGCTTATAATCAAGTCATAAATATCATATTCTAATATCATGGGCATTCCGACAACATATATTATTCATAGCAATCGCATGGAAACCATTCAAGCGTAAGGGAACGGCAACATGTAACATTTAGTTCATATTGTAATGACTTGGGGATATTATATTTCATGTATTTATTCAACATCTCAAACATGGTAGGGAAAGCATGGATATATTTTGAATACATAATTTATATCTTCATCATCATACATGCTTCATGCCACTACCATAAGAATACATAATTAGCATGGAAATTCATATTGAAGTGTATAGCTAACATGGACTTGTCAAGTGAATATCATGGAATCATGTAAATAGGAATTTCTAGCATCCTAGGCATTTTATCAAACACCTTGCATGCATTCTTTAAGGCATAGGTGGATTTTATACTTGCATTATATTAAACCACCCAAAGTTCATGATTTTCAACCAACCACCACATATATTTCATGAAAACATCCTTAGATATCATCTTGAAACTTAAACATCCATCATCAACATGTACATATATTCATATCACCACAAAAAGTTTACAAAACAACATTTAAAAGCATGATTTTTGAGCTCTATGAACGAATTGAATCCATAGATGAACACTACGCATACCTTGAAAGGGAGGTTCTTGATGATTGACGGAGGAATTTCCTTGAAATTTGATCTTCAAGCTTGATTGTGCAACCCTAATTGTTTCTCTCCTATGGTGTTCTTGGATGATGAGCTTTGAGATGTTAATAGGGTTGTAATGTGTTTAAAAGCTATATATTTCGTAGGGTTAAGTTTAGGGACATGTAAGGAGTGTTAAAAGACTTAATTACCCTCAAAATAACTCAAAACGGAGTGTTTTTAGCATTGGAACTGACTTAGGCGGCGCCTAACCAATCACCTAAATTTGGTTGGGCGGCGCCTAACCAATCGCCTATCCTTATTGTCTCTCACGAAAATAGGCATAACTTTTCGCTCGGGTATTGGATTAAGACGAAATTGGTATCGTTGGAAAGCTACTTCAATTATCTACAATTTGGTGGGTAGAAATATGTAGAAATACCACATTAACATCGAGTTATACTTGTCCAAAGATGACCCTTGCAAAATCAAACACTAAAATTTGATGAATTCAAAAACTCTTAGCTTGTATTACCTTAAGTGACTCATATGTACATGCTTAATGTATCATAAGTTATCTTATCGCTAGGGTACTCATTGTAAGTCATGCACTAAAATGCTACTCACAGGATAAGAGGTTTCATACGTAGGAAAAATGGTTTGTCTCCTAGCTTAGAAACATACAGGGTATTACAGAAAGGTTTTGAATATCTATGAATAAAAGATCACCTTCTCATACCACAACACAATAGCATCCACAATGTAATCATTAAAGAGTCTTTGTTTAGGGGGAGATTTCTCTCAATAGGTTTTATGTTTGTTCAATATTAGTTTTTGATATATAGGTTGTTTGACCAAATAATATCAATAATATATTTTTAGTATTATTTTCTTTGTCATCTGATTTATCGTCTCATGATTTGCAAATTTTAAACCTCCGCATGACGCCCTCTCGATTTTGAACCCAACAAGTAGTATCAGAACCTATAGTTCAATGATCCGATGGTTCAGATTGAGGACATGTTGAAAACAAAGTTGCAACAAATTTGACGATAATGAAGATATATGTCCAAAAGTTACATGTGGAGATAATTGTCAATCATATTTTCAACAATCTTACTGTCACATATTTGAAATAAAGCTCACTTTTAACCCTGCAAAAGAGTTCCAATATTTTTAACCCGACAAGGGCTAATATATTTTTTAACCCCAAAAGCTTCATTTTTAAACATGCCAAACAGTAGTGATATATGAAGAATATATATGAAGAACGAAGATCATGCACAAGAAGGAGGATCAAGAATATTTTGAAGAAAATGAAGCAAAAAATGGGAGATTTGTTAGGATTTTTGCCTTGATTTTCTTACTATATTAAAGTTTTACTTTTTCTTAGAAGGAAAATAAAAATTATTATAATTACTTTTAGTTTTCCTAAAAGAAAAAAATATAATTTTTTTTCATATTTAGCTAACCTCTTTCTTGAAAGAAAGGTTTTGAATATCTATACATAGAAGACCCCTTCTTATACCATAACACAATAGCATCCACAATTTAGTCATTAAAGAGTCTTTGTTTAGGGGAGGATTTATCCCAATAGGTTTTATGTTTTTTCAATATTAGTTTTTGATATGTAGGTCGTTTGACCAAACAATATCAATAATATATTTTAGTATTGTTTTCTTTGTCGTCTAATTTATCGTCTCATGATTTGCAAATTTTAAGCTTCTGCATGACGCCCTCTCGATTTCGAACCCAACAAAAAAATCAATTGTCAACTGCATTTTGGAGAAAAAGGAAAGGAGATATGAAAGCATGAAAAGCAGGCATATTTAAAACTGGAAATCTGTTTTAAATACATGATTAATAACCTGAATTGGAAGAGTTATCAAGCCACCACAACAGAAACCGGTAAAGAAACACTCTGGTGATATATCTGCAATATGGATGTATGCGCAGAGAAACGATTGAAACGGTTAAAAATATCTATTTATTACGGGAGAATGCATTTAGTTGCTAACCATTTCTATATGGGATAATGTTTGCAACATATCCATCATAATAATCTTGAGATGGATTACACACATTATACATTTTGTAGGAGAAAAATAAACAAATATCTAAAAAAAGGACTAGAAGCAAAACGCTATTATTTACGCTATTATTAAAATGTTGTATCTAGATCTGAATACTAAATGATTAATACTATTTGTTTTTTAACATCTTAAGGCATGTTATTTATTTATTTATTTGTAATAAATATGCAATTCAAACTTAAAAAGTAATAAAATATTATATTATATGGAAAACATATTACATAAAGTATTAACTTAAACAACAAAATTATTATTTGAGTGATAATTAAAATATTTAAAGATAAATATATCATGTTAAATATAATTATTGAATTATTTAAATTACTAAAAAAATATATCGATTAAAAATTATTGTGATATGATGTAATTATAAAAAATTAAATTCAATATAAAGTAATCTGTTAATTAAACTGATCCAACAAACTAAAATAATTAATCAGATATAATTTTGACTTAGATGCATAAATATTAAAGTATTTGAATAACTAATTAATAGAAGAATGAACACATGTTTATTTGTTAACCATGAAATCTGAGTGAAAATATTATTAATAAGTTCAATGTTACGTTATGAACAGACACACATAAGATTCTATTATCCAAAGAATTACAAATTTTATAATCAAAATAAAAAATTGCAAGCAGAAATTTAGAGTTTAGCAAATAATGAATACAAAAATTAATAACTAAAATATTTATAAAAAATTTTGGTGAATCATACCTATAAAAGAAGGAAAGCAAGTGAAGAGGAAGAGAGGGAGAGATAACATGAAAAGAGAGGGAGAGATAACATGAAAAGAGAGAAGAAATAATGAAGTAAGAGAGTTAGGGATTATGTTTCAAAAAGAGTCTGAATGTTTTTCAGACTTCTTTTCATATCACATCCATTAAGATGTTTTCAGATACATTAAAAGGCTCTTTTAAAAAACAAATGCATTTAATAGATTGAAGCTGAACCATTCAGATTCATATATCTATTAAAGTGAAAATAAATAGGGCAATTGACAGGCCAATTTTAGAATGCTCAAGAAGCAAAGACCATTTTTTCGAAGTTATGCATAATCAGTAAGATCAAAAAAGCAGTCCATGTGCTTAGTGGTAGATTTCAGCTTGAGTTCCCTTCCTGAGTAACGGTTTTAAGTAGTACAGACGAAATCTAAAATTACGAATTATATATATATACTAATTTTTTAGAACGTGCATCGCACATTTATCCCTAAATACTTTCTACGAATTTCATATTTTTAAAATTAAGTTATATATCATGTTTAGTTAATCCCAAACCTTACAATTTTTTTTTAAATTTCTGGATATCTCATTTGAGGTTTTTGGGTTGTCCTCTTTTAGTTACGAAGGGTTAGTTTGTTTAGATGGCGGGAAAAAGAATCCTATTTTGTGTGAGGAAAAGTTTTTTTTTTTTTGGGTAATATAGTCAATATTTAATATTAGTAAAATAATTAAAAAAAAAGTGAAAATAATTTTGTTTAAAGTGGACACTTTTAATAACGAACAAAAAGCTCAAACAATATTTTTAAGGCGCTGCACACTTTTAATATATTATACATTATAGATATATATAATCCTTTCAGACAAGTTGTGCGGGAAATTTGTTTGCATTGCATTCTCAGGGATTGAATTTCTAGTCAGAGTAGGCTTTGAAATAGTAAAGGAACATTGTAACTGAGGGTTAATGGGTTTGTCCATCTTGAGTTTCGTAGCAGGAATTTTACACTAAATATATCAATCGTTTCAACGGTGAGATGAATTTATCAGAACTTCTAATCTAAGCATTGTAATTGACCATCCCAGCATATCTGACACCTTTTGACTGAAGGTAATCATATTATACCACAAAACTTGTAGTACCCAAAAGGAGGGAACGAGAAAGTAGCAAAAGGCGGTTAACTGTTGTCTGTTGTAATCCTTGGAATGTTAAGTAGGAAAATAGAGAAAGATCACTTACCAGAGCCCCTGCAAGGAAAAGCGGTGGGATTTTTCACTACAAGAGAAAACTGTTCCACTGCGTCAGCGTAGGAAAACCCACCAATAAGCAATTAAGGAAGCTCAAGGAACAAGAAGATCATATTAGTTGCTACAAGTATTTTCCAAAAATCTGAAACTACAAGAAGAAAACTCAGCTGTTTTAGAATGTGAGAAAAAGTTTATATAGACATAAGGATTAAGATGGACCAGAAGTATGTGAACTCTTAATATACAACATAAATTTTGAGGTAGAGCACTAATTTCGATCTAATATTTCTAGAAAATAGAGAATCTTAACAAATAATTAAATCACACTCCTTCGGGCACCAACATAGAGATATGATAGTACTGATGCTACATTAAGATCATAGTAATGAGTGCGCACGTATCCAATAAAGTGGGTTGAGAACCATGAGGTTTCAGATTCAATTCCCTACAGAGCAAAAACACTAGGTGATTTCTCCTATCCGTTCAAACCTTGGCAAACAGAATTACATGGTACCTGTGCTGGAGGGAGGTAGCAGGTATCCGTGGAATTTATAGTTAAGGTTCGCACAAGTTAGCCCGAACACCACAATAATAAAAAAAGTGTGACCATATTAGTACCACCTACCAACAAAGGTTTCACAATGATTAAAAGTTTTCACAATGCAAGAGACATTGGAGTAAATTCAGCATATTGTAACTCACCAAACTTCAAGAGGCCAAGTGGGTAGGGTCTAAGGCTAGGGATGTGGACGGTTACAAGGTTTGGTACTCTGGGAGCGAGAGGCATAGGAATAGAGTTGGCATAGAGCTCAGAGGTCAGGTAGTAGAGGTAAAGAGGATCGGCGATAGGTTGGTGACTATTAAGTTGGTCATTGGGGGGTTTACCCTGAACGTGTGTAGCGCTTATGCGCCGCAAGTGGGCTTGGATGGGGAGGAGAAGATGCAGTTTTGGGAGACTTTGGATGAGGTGGTGAGAGGCGTGCCTAGCTTGGAGAAGATTGTTGTAGCAGGAGATTTCAATGGGCACATCGGGGCGTTACCGGGAGGCTTTGGTGATGTGCATGGTGGTTTTGGTTTTGGGGAAAGAAATGAAGAGGAGGCTACTCTATTGGATTTTGCGAGGTCCTTTGGGCTGGTGGTGGTGAACTCGGGCTTTCCGAAGAACGACGATCACCTTTCGAAGCGCGATAGGCAAAACCTAGATTGACTTTTTATTGCTTAGGAAAAGGGATAAGGTGTTGTATAAGGACTGTAAGGTCATCTCGAGTGAGAATATTTTCACCCAGCATAGCTCTTGGTTATGGATTTGGGTATAAAGAAGGATAGGAAGAGAAGGGGTGAGGAGTGTAGACCTAGAATTAAGTGAGGCGGCTTGACGCCAGTGAATGCGTGGGAGATAGGGGAGAAGTTGACGGGAATGGGGGTGTGGGAGTGTAGGGGGGACGTGGATAGTATGTGGGATAGGGTGGCTAGGTGCATCAGGGAGAATGCTAGTGAGGTGTTGGGTGTTTCTAGGGGCCGGGTCGGGCATCATCGGGGGGATTGGTGGTGGAATGAAGAGGTTGAAAAGAAAATGGAGACCAAGAAAGGGGCGTATGCTAAGTTGGTTGAGAGTAAGGACGAAGAAGAGAAGCGGGTAAACAGGAAAAAGTACAAGTTAGCTAGAAAGGAGGCTAAGTTAGCAGTTACGGCGGCTAAGATAACAGCTTTTGAGAGCTTGTATGCAGGGTTACAGGAGAAAAAAGAGGAAAAAAAGTTGTTTAGACTCGCTAAGGCTAGGGAGAGCAAGGGTCGTGACCTCGACCAGGTGAAGTGCATTAAGGGGGAGGACGGTACAGTGTTGGTGGAGGACGGCCACATTAAGAATAGATGGCAGTCGTATTTTCATAGGCTCTTGAATGACGAAGGGGATAGAGCTATCGTGTTAGGGGAGCTGGAGCACTCAGAGAAGTGTCGGGATTTTAGTTATTGTAGACGTTTTAAGGTAGAGGAGGTTAGAGAGGTTGTTCGCAGGATGCGAAGAGGTAGGGCGACAGGGCCTGATGAGATACCAGTGGATTTTTGGAAGTTTTCTGGCAAGGCTGGTTTAAAGTGGTTGACTGGATTGTTTAACAAAATTTTCAAGACGGCGAAAATGCCCGAGGCTTGGAGGTGGAGTACTATGATCCCTCTTTATAAGAACAAGGGTGACATTCAGAGTTGCAATAACTATAGGGGTATTAAGTTATTGAGTCACTCTATGAAGATTTGGAAGAGAGTGGTAGAAGTGAGGCTGAGACGGATAATGTCTATTTTGGAGAACCAGTTTGGATTTATGCTTGGCCGCTCGACGACGGAGGCAATTCACCTGGTACGGAGGCTGGTGGAATAGTATAGGGAAAGAAAGAAGGACCTGCACATGGTGTTTATCGACTTGGAGAAGGCATACGATAAAGTCCCCAGGGAGGTGCTTTAGAGATGCTTGGAGGTGAGTGGAGTTCTGGTGGCATATATCAGAGCAATTAAGGACATGTATGAAGGAGCTAAAACTCAGGTGAGGACGGCGGGAGGAGACTCAGAGCATTTCACTGTCTTGACAGGATTGCATCAGGGATCTACTCTTAGTCCCTTTTTGTTTGCTTTGGTGATAGATGTGTTGACGCGGCGTATTCAAGGAGAGGTGCCTTGGTGTATGCTTTTTGCAGATGATGTAATTTTGATTGATGAGACGCAGGGGGTGTGAATGATAAATTAGATGTGTGGAGACAAACTCTTGAGTCTAAAGGGTTCAGGTTGAGTAGGAGCAAGACAGAGCATTAGGAATGCAAGCTTAATGACGTGAGGCTGGAGAATGAGGTGGTAGTGAAGTTGGAATCACAGGTGGTATGTAAGAGGGATAGTTTCAAGTATCTCGGGGTCGTGATTCAGGGTAACGGTGAGATTGACGAGGATGTCTCGCACCGTATTGGGGTCGGATGAAAGAAGTGGAAGTTCGCTTCGGGGGTGTTGTTTGACAAGAAGGTGCCGCCCAAGCTTAAAGGCAAATTCTACAGGGTGGCAGTCCGTCTGGCCATGTTGTATGGAGCGGAGTATTGGCCAGTTAAGAACTCCCACATTCAAAAAATGAAGGCGGTGGAAATGCGGATGTTACGTTGGATGTGTGGGCTGACTAGGGGGGATAGAGTTCGGAATGAGACTATCAGGGAGAAGGTTGGTATGACTCCAGTAGAGAATAAGATGCGGGAAGTCCGATTGAGATGGTTCGGACATGTGATAAGGAGGGGCATGGATGCCCCAGTTCGTAGGTGTGAGAGGCTAGCTTTGGATGGTTTTAGGCGGGATAGGGATAGGCCGAAGAAGTACTGGGGAGAGGTGATTAGGTGGGACATGGAGCAGTTACAGCTCACTTGGTGGGGGTATTATTCTTGTTATGATACCTTGTTTCATGCTTTATTACGAATCTATTTACTTTTCTCTGTTTTCTATTACTTGTGGGTGTCATATTTATGTTATGCCATCTTGTTCCATGCTTTACTATGTATTTGTGTAGTATTCCGTGTCTCGAGCCGGGGGTCTATCGGAAACAGCCTTTCTACTTCTTTAGAGGTAGAGGTATGGACTGCGTACATCTTACCCTCCCCAAACCTCACTATGTGGGAATACACTGGGTTTGTTGTTGTTGTTGTTGTAACTCACCAAACCTAATGAGATCCCCATATTTTTGTACAGCGTTTGTGATATCTCTTGCCTTCTGATTTCTGATCCCTAACTACAACCAAAACAAGTCTGAATTTCCAAAATCAAGTTTACATATGTTTAAGTAAGGAAGGAGACATAATATTTTAACATGAATGAAATTCTAGTAGCCAAAACAAACCTTTGGGCAAACATCACTGGATGCAGCAGATTGCTTAAAAAGCTTCCCAAAGTAAAAAGGTATCATATCGCTGATACAAATATCCTTAAATTATGAGAATCCACAAAAACATTAACATGGTGGGAATCACTATTGCTACATAATCTATATTTACTGGCACCAAAGGTGCATAAAATTTTTGGATACAACAGAAGAAAACGAAGGTTGTGCGCTCTGCAGATTCTTGAAAAGTTGGTATGCACATGCATTCATCATAATTACTCAGAGGACACAGTTTCAACTAACCAGTACACCCTGAGAATAGTGGATGTTATATATGGAGCATTTCTGGAAAAAGAGTTCACTAGTGATTTCCACGTCCCATCTAGAACAAGCATCCATGCTATAGAGATTCCAACCTACTCCGTTCGTCAATAAATCTGACTTTAATAGTGAACATCATAAGAAGGACAACATGCCAACTAAGTGCCTATTCAAAGACACTATATAACAACATATTTCTAGCTTGTTTAGACAGGGTTCTAGATTTTTAACTTTGTAAAATTTAAAGCTTCTTTACAATTCTTTTCCCCACTTGGCCTATCACTTTTACCTCACATCACTAAAGAATAAACTCTAAAGTCGATAATTTAGATAGGAATGTCAAATCAAAAGAAGAAAAATAATCATAGGAAAACTATAGTATCTGCAACACGACTATGAATCAAACGACTTGTTAGCAGGGGAGTTCATGAACAGAAGTACCAGCATAGGAGACGGACCCATATATTCAAAGCCTCCTCACTGATAAAAAGTCCAAAACCATCTGCCATCAGAAGCCAAAAGTAGATCCATCCAAAGAAGGAGAAGTACAAGGGCTTAATAACGTCCGAGTACAGGTAATAGAAGAGAGATCCAAGATATCAATAAATTAAGCATCTATCATAGTAGCAGAATAAAGTATAATAAACGGAGGGTTTTTTGCTACTTAGGTCTCGATGAAACCCATGGTGGATGAAAAGTCGCAAGGATAATTAGTTGCTTACCCTGGAGCATATTCCGGCAGCATGACTCTACAAACAAAAGCTTTGAAAGAAAAACGAGGAGCAGGTGTAGAAGTTATGGAAGATGATGATCCATCAACCAAAAATTGAATCCCAAAATTTGATCCTTGATTAGGCTGCTTAGGACCTATGGCTAGGAATGTAACTGTAGCAGCTATACCTAGCACAATTGCCAGTTTTGCCAAAAATGGACTTCCTGTGCGAACAGTTTTATCGTCCAGACTACCAGTTAAATCATTGGAAGCCTTATTCACCATCTCCTCAGCATCCTCTAACTGTCTGGCTTTATATTTTGTAGCACTAACAAGCTGAAATCTTTTGATCCTACACTTGAGTAGAGAATTTTCCATCACTTATACATTGCACATTACAGTGCATAGATAAGTTCAGTACACTGAACATGTTGATTAGCTGTTTAGACTTAAATTCCATTTTGGGGGTTATACAGGAGAGTCCTCTTGGAATTTCTAGGTGATACATAAAAAGATACAATAAAATTTTAAGTAACAATAGATAAGATATTTCCATGTACATTCATTTCACACAATGTAGAGGTGTCTTATGTTATATATACTTTTCAAAATATCCAATTAGATTGTCTTTCATAAGTTTTTTTAATAATATTATTTCTCAATTGTATTTTAAAAAAGGTAGTACGGATCGACCTTCTTTCACAAGATCTGCCACTGCTTTAAGCAGAGGTGTATTTTACATAGCCATAGATGTTTTCAACATCTTTATGTTGGTGAACAAAGATTGGACGACATTCCTATGATTTCATGATGATTCCCATGCTACTGAATTATTGATGTCCAATATGACAAAAAATATTGCGCCGCAAATAATAATAAAAAGATTTTGGAGACATCTGAGCATCCACCTACCTTACCTTCCCTTTCCTCCCTTTGGAGTAGTGACAAAAAAAAAACAAATAACCGGTTCATAAAAATCCAAATTAGTAGGGTTTCATCCAGAATTTTCAAGCTAATTTCCACAACAACATACCCAATATAGGTCCACAAGTGCAGAGGAGAGGCAACCTTACCCTCTTTATGGGGTAGAGAGTTTGTTTCCAGACTCAAGAAAATCATTTTTCAGAATAGGTTCGAAACAAATGCAAGAGTGAAAAAAAAAGCTATGATGAAAATATTGAATAGAACAACGTACTTATAGTAAAAAAAAAAAAAAGATAACCAAAGTAAAGAGAGAAAATAGTAACAAATGCGAAGAAAATTTTCAAATTAATTAGGATTACAAAAAGAATCCATTGTGCATATTTCCCGCAGTGTTCAGTATCACCATAGTTAAACTTAAACCATATTACACATACAACAACCATTGTCCTCTGTCCGAAAAAGAGTTGAGTATACTTTTGAAGTTTAAATGTGCAGAGCTGGCAGACACAGCAAAAGGAAGCAAATAAAGAGAATCATCAAATGGACTGCAAAGCTTCAAAATGTCAAACTCTTGCAATCTTGAAAAGTACAAACTGAGATCCAAAATACACAGTGATTGCAAATGTAAGTGCGCGCGCATACACACAACTAAGTAGTGGATGCAACCATACTTCCTAAATATTTACTTAATTAAACAAGAAAAAACAATCGGAAGTAGCAGCATCCTGATATAAGAAGCTGGAAAATTACCTAGAGGAGGAGGAGGAGTTGTACTGCTGCTGTGCACGTGAGTGTTTCAACGCTCTTCGACGAATGTAAGAAAAACCAGCGAGCTAGTTAAATTCTCGCGGAGTTGCTGATTGAGTGGAAGAGAGTGGAAGAGATAGCAATATTTGGTTATTAGATAGAGCCACCATTATATGATTGACGCGCTCTTCTGTGGCAGGCTGCTGTAGCTCGTGGTGGTGATGGTTTGTTTACCGCCCGGGGGGAGGGGGGAGGGGGGAATATGGTTAAGGTAGTGTATATGCTAAAATGTCAACTGCTGTCTAATTGCCACGTGTGTTTGTGGACCCATTGAATTGATACTACCATAGTTGTATCCCTTGCGTTTGAGATACTTCAATCTCCACTCTTCTGGGAAACGAATTTAGATGGTTCACATAATTTTGCTATAAACTATGGATCCCATTTGGCCATAAAAATTATTCATTCTATTTCCAAAATAATTCTTTATTTTATTAAGAAAATAAGTATTTATTATGAGAACTTTAAATTCAACTTGAACATAGATTTCAAATTAGAAAAATAATGTATGACTTGTTTTTCAACCAACGTTTTAAAAGCTGTTTTGGGACTTGCCCTTGGTTGGGTGATACGATCCTAGTTTGACAACTAAAATTGATATTGACAAGGAGTCGAAATAAGGAAAAATATGTGGATTAGCACAAATCAATTCAATTTTTGGGCAACAACGGACTCTATACCCTCACCTCCCTATTAAATTAATCAACAAAAATTAAATCAACTTAATCAAACAAAAGAGAAAACCAAATGAAACCACAAATGGATGACTCTTTGATTAATCAAGCAAAAACTGTTAACAAAAATTAAGAGAATCCACCACCAACCACTCAACAAAACTATTAGGAATCCACTCAGTAGTTCTACTAGGAATCCATCTAGTAGATTTAACTACCCAATTGGGAATTCATCGACTACATAAGTATCAACTATAAGTCTTCATAGACAAATCTTTATCAATCAACAACTTGGGAATGCAAATGACTAAGGTTGCATTTGTTTTTACTAAGAATCAGATGTCTGAATCTGAATGCAGATCTTTATGATTAAGATGTTGTCTTCAGATTTGAAATCTGAATGGTTAAGATTATTTGTTTTTCAATATCTGAATATGTAAAATTTATTTAGTTGGATACATAATAAAAAAATATAATTTAAATAAAAATAATTATATATTAAAAAATATTTAATTTAATACAATAAAGTTATTATTTGATTGAAAAAAATATTTATATTTGCTAGTGATAATGGAGATGGTTTGTAATGGTTGTGGTAGTGGTAATTATTGATGTTAGTGATTATTAATATTGGTGGTGATAGTTGTGATGATAGAGATGTTTAGTATTGTAGTGACTATTATGATGGTGACGATTGATAGTGGTGGTGGTAGTGATGTGATGTTGGTTGATGTTAGGAGTTGGGGGTGTTGATTGTGATAACTTAATGATGAATGCATGATGATTGACGATGTGTTGTTGGTAATTGGAGATGTTGTTAGAAGTGATGGTGGAGATGATTATTAGTAGAGATATACAGTAGCGATGATGGTAAAAGCAATGGTAGAAGTAGCGACACCAGTGACAATGTTGGTGATGGCCGAAGAATGTATGGATGTTGATGATATGTTTTTGCTAGTTAGTAATGGCACTAGTTGTAATAGATGAGTTAGTTAATAGTTGAGATTAGCCAATAGTCGTTGATGATAGTGGTGGTGCTGGTGGTGTTGGCATTGGCGTTGGCGTTGACGTTGACGGTGGTGATAGTGATGGATATAATCAAAATATTGGGGGGTGGTAGATATGATAGCGGCTAAAAATAGTGGTTAGTAGCAATTATGATTGTGAATGGTAATTATGATGGTAAAGGTAGTTGGTGGTGGTGGTGGTTGGTAGTTGGCGGCAAGATGGTGGTTTACAATAGTGGTGGTAGCAAAAATGGTTAGTGGTGGTGATTCATGATTATGGATAGAGTGGCGGTGAATATTTTTCAACACATGAATACCTCTTAATGATTAAGTCTTAGTTCCAGATCTGAATGATTAAGACCTATTAAGAGCTATAATCTTATTGAACAACAAATGCACTTACTGGTCTGAAGTCTGAATCATTTAGATTCAGACCTTCATTAAGTGCAAACAAATGAGGCCTAAGTCATCTATTTATAGTCTGCCCTTTAAAGCATAACTGAAAAGTGACCTATTTAAAATAAGGCCCAAAAGTGACCTTGAATAGAGTGGAAATTACATATAGTGTCCCCTAAATTGTCTGATCTTGAATTTTTATCTCTCAAATATCTGATCTTGAATTTTTGTCCTTCAAAGTGTGTGATTTTGAACTTTTATCCCTGTAACTAAGTTCTAATGTTTGCCTATACGACAGAATTTGCCTATACGACAGAACTTGATGTCAATTGAGCAGGTTCAATGTTTTAAAAAGTCCTAAACATGTGTTTTATAGGAAAGAGTTAGAACATATGACTTAAAAGGGCAGCCCGGTGCACTACGCTCTGTTATGTGTAGGGTCAGGAAAAGGGTCCAACCACAAGGATCTATTATACGCAGTTTCACCTTACATTTCTTCTAGGGGTTGTTTCCAAGGCTTAAACCTGTGACCTTCTAGTCATATGACAACAAATTTACCATTTACTGCAAGGCTCTCCTTCTTGAAATTATGTCTTATGGACAATATATTTAAGTTATAACTTTTGCCTTTAATGCAAAAGTTCTGGTCAATTAAATATATTCACTTTCTTAAAATATCATGAATGTGTTCCTTATGGGCAAGCGTTAGAACATGTGCCTTATTGATTTTTTTTTATCTAAACTTCTAACATTTGCTTATAAGAAAAAACTTTTGGTCAATTGAGCAAGTTCACCAGGGATATACTGGTGCTAGTAGGGCTAGCAGATTTTCGTTCCTTCTTTCATTAGCTCTTTTGGAAGGTATATTTTGTAAACGCGTAGAGCATGAGTTATACGAATAGATAGAGTTTCTACTCTATGTCACAATATGAATATGAAACAAGTGAGAATTTTTCTACAATATTTTGCAACCACCCTGTCACGACCTGTCTATAAGTCACGATGACATATACTTTATTTCGCCAGTAGGTAAGCCAAACCATAGACAAAACCCAAATGAAATGGGATAATTTGATGGAAAATGACCTAAACACCAGAAATTAACAATTAGAGACTAGATAGAAATAATGCAATCATAATAATCTAATAGATAAATAGAAAACAACAACCTTCCTAAGACTCAGTAATGTTGGTACAAGAGCTACTACAAATAAAATATAAGTAATAAATAGTCATATATAATCCGCCCCAAATATGAAAGACTGGACATAGATAAAAGGAAAGGAAAAAGGTAACTCTTTTTTTCACCCTTATTTCGTATATTGGCTAGGGATATATGGTATAGTCTCAAGATTTATGAGTATGGATGGAATAACATAGTTCATTCTTGATATTTTCTTAGCCTTATTATGTTAGTCTCTTGGACATAAATAGGATAGTTTATCCTTACTATATCACTAGCTTTATTATGTGATTGCTGGACATTTAGGTGTAGTTGTTATTCTGATTATATGTTATATGTATCTGCATTATCTTTGGAGCTCAGTCAGTAGTTGCCTACTGAGTACTACGTGTTTGGTACTCATACTATACTTTTCTAGCCTGCAGATCATAGTACGGGTTATCGCCGGTGTTGTGTGTATCGGGTGGAACAACCATGGTTCAGAGACTAGAGTGAGCTCCTAATGTTTGGAGTATTACTTTTCTCCTTCTTATGTATTAGAATAGTCTTTATGTTGTATTCAGAGATGTATATTCATTTAGTACCTCTTTCGTATCCTTGTTATGTTAGAAGCTCTTGTATTGATATCACAAGGTTTTAGTACTATATTATGTATTCTATCTTTTATTACATTTATTTCACATTCTTTCCTTATATGTTTGGGTAGTCCATTACTAGCCATTCCAGACTACTGGTTTGGCTTGCCTACTGGCTGGTTATAGTAGGCGGCATCACGACCTGAAAAATTGGGTCGTGATAGGAAATTTCACCTAGCTTGAGTAACTAAGGCATTTCCATACTAAAAATAAGCCACGAAACCAAATTCACCTAAGACATTACTCCTAATTTACGGTTTTATTCCAACATATAAATGTCACTCCATATCTAGCATAATATCATAATCATACTACAAAATAACTCAATTTGTGAAGAAGGTAAACCTAGCCTACCTGGAAGCCGTAGAAAAGCCCGAAGAATTCGCTAAACAACCGACTTTTCTTTTCGAGAAGCTTCCGCATGGTGCCACGCTATAAAGTAACAATCTATTCATCAATATGAGTACAATGATACCCATATTGAAATATTGTGCTTCAAGTGCAAAATTGCATAAAAAATTTATGTGGGGCCTGTTTGCGGAATCACACTTTCGAAATCAACACAACAACCCTCTATGCTTAAGGAACTTTTACCATAAAAGAATGGGTAAATTTTGAGCTATAATGGTGCTAAAATCAAGACACCAAGATTTTAGGGATTTTAGATAAGAATGGAGAATCTGATCATGAAATTAATGGAAGTTTACCACAAATTCGAAGAAAAAACACGTAAATTGACATTACCCAAGCTCCACAAAAGGGATATTTATACACACCAGTTGCCGCTAAAGTAGGCGTTGGGCTGCTTTGGCAGTCACCGCTAAAGCTCCTGGGTACCGCTAAAGCGGTACTCATCCCTACGAGCTAGGCCGCTAAAGCGCTCAGGTGCCGATAAAATGTTACCTATTAGCAGAGTTAGGGCCTCTAAAGCGCCCAATGGGTCGCTAAAGTGCCCTTTGCTAAAGCGCTCAAAGGGCCACTCTAGCAGTTATACCAGATAACATACACAAACTGGAGACTTAAAATTTTTTTGAGTCTCTACCAACCCCTCGGGATTCATTCGGAATCTCCTATGCATAAATAAACAATGCTACCCTATCAAATTCGATGTTTCGGACTCAATGTCACCATCAAAATTTCTATCCAAGGTAGTTTCAATAAAAAATGGGTCCTACATCTACTTATCATTTTTTTTAACTTCTGCCCAATTGCCTGAAATGAGTCTGGGGGCCTCGGGACCCAAACCAAGGGTCCACCTATTCTAAAATAGATGTTTTAGAGCTGTGGAACAGTTAAAATTGGCATTTGAGGTCGTTTTACTAAAGTTTTTGCTCGATAGCCAATTTGAACCAACAAAGGCTTCAAAATAAGAAATTGGCTCTAAAAACCAAACAAACTACCTGATAACCGAACTGTCAGTTCCAACAGGTCATAAATTACCTGAAGCCTCGAGTCGGTGAGAATACTTGGTCCACATCTCACTCTCAATCTCCCATATAGCCCTATCTATTGGGCGGTGCATCCACTGAACCTTAATTACTGGAATCTCTCCAGTGCACAACCGCCTGACATCACTGGCCAAAATGAGCACAGGCTCCTCCATGAAGGTCAGCCGCTGATCCAACTGAATTGAGTCCCATATAAACACTTAAGATGGGTCAGTAATATACCACCACAATGTAGAAATATTTAAAATTGGATAGGAAAAAACAAAATTTAGAGGTACGAACAACCATAGGTCACCTTACCAACTGAGCGAAAAATCTCAAAGGGTCCAATATATCTGGGGCGTAGCTTGCCTTTTCTCCCAAACCTCATCACACCCTTCATGGGCGATACATGAAGGAATATGCGGTCACCAAATCCAACTCTCAAGGCATAAAGTCTACGATTTGCATAAGCCTTTTGCCTACTCTGAGCTATCCTCAATTTGTCCTAAATTACCCTGACACTGTCCAACGACTCCTAAAGTAAGTTAGTACCACGGGGCGTAATCTCAGAAGTATCAAACCATCTAATCAGAGAACGACATATCCTACTATATAAATCCTAAAAAGTTACCATATCAATACTTGAATGGTAACTAATATTAGACGCGACTCTACTAAAGTGCTTCTCCCACAGACCTCCAAAATCCATAACATAGGCTCAAAGCATTTCCTGATAAACCTGAATAGTCTGCTTTGACGACCCATCAGTTTGAGGATGTAATGTTGTACTAGGATCCACCTGAGTACCCAACTCTTCCTAAAAAGCTCTCCAAAAGCTAGAAGTGAACATTAAATCTCAGTCTAAAAGAATAGATATAGTCACACCATGTAAATAAATTTTCTCACTAACATAGATACAGGCTAACCTCTCGAAACACTCTGATGTAGAGTTTGGCGTAATCCTCGACTGAATAAGAGGTATGGACTAGAAGAAAATGAGCTAACTTGGTCATTCTATCTATAATGACCCAGACTGAATCATGCTGCCGACGAGTACGAGGCAAACCCATCACGAAGTCCAAGTTCACTTTTTCCCACTTCCAAGTAGGAATATTGAACTCCTGCATGGACCCACTAGGCTTCTGATTCTCTATTTTAACCTTCTGACATATAGACTACGTAGCCACAAACTCTACAACATCTCTCTTCATCCCACTCTACCAATAGATTTCCCGTAAGTCGCGCGGTACATATTTGTGGCCCTAGATAAATAGAGTAGCGTGCACCGTGCTCTTCTGCAAGAATTCGCTGCCTTAAGTCATCTACAACTGGAACATACAAGCGACCCTCACAATGCAAAACACTATCTCCCCCTTAGGATAAAACATCTACTTTCCGATCTTTGACTGACTCTTTTAATTTGACAAGGTTGTGGTCTCTATTTAGATTTTCTTTCACCTCGGAAAATAAAGATGATTCTGAGCTACTCTGAACCCATATGTCACCTTCCTCTGTCTCGACTAAGCGAACACCTAGTCTGGCAAGCTGATGGATTTCCTGAGCTAGCTTTCTCTTACTTCCTCAACATGAGCAACACTACCCATAGACAGCCTACTGAGAGCATTGGCTACTACATTGGCCTTTCCCGGATAATAAAAGATACTCATGTCATAATCTTTCAGGAGCTCTAACCACCTTCTCTAACAAAGATTGAGATCTTTCTGAGAAAAGGCATACTGAAGGCTCTTATGATCTGTGAACACATCCGCATGAACTCCATATAGATAATCCCTCTAAGTCTTTAAGTCAAATACTATGGCTGCTAACTCAAGATTATGAGTCGGATAATTCTTCTCATAGGGTTTGAGCTGCCTAGAGGCATAGGCTATGACCTTACCATGCTGCATGAGAACACAACGCAAACCTACTCTGGATGCATCATAATACACCACGAACCCATCTGAACCATCTGGAAGAGCTAAGACTGAGGCTAAGGTGAGTCGAATCTTCAACTCCTAAAAACTCTTCTCAAAAGAATCTGGCCTCTGAAACTTGACTTTCTTCTAAGTTAATCTGGACATAGGGGATGCAATAGAAGAAAATCCCTTAACAAACTATCTGTAATATCCAACCAAACCCAAGAAACTCCTGATATCTGATGGAGAGACAGGGCGAGGCCAGTTTTTTATTGCTTCGATCTTTTAAGGATCAAATCTAATGCCATCACCGGAAATGATATGGCCAAGGAATGCTACTAACCTTAGCCAAAATTCACACTTACTAAATTTGGCGAACAACTAATGATCTTTAAGAGTCTGAAGTATGATTCTGAGATGGTCCGCATGATCACGTTCACAGTGGAAATAGACCAGAATATCACTTTTGAAGACTAAGATAAATATGTCAAAGTACTGCTTGAACACACGGTTTATCAAGTCCATGAAAGCTGCTGGGGCATTGGTAAAACCAAAGGACATGACTAGGAATTCGAAGTGACCATATCGAGTACGAAAGGCTATTTTCAAAATGTCACATTCTCTAACTCTGAGTTGATGATAGCCAAATCTGAGGTCTATCTTAGAGAAATAGCTGGCACCCTGAAGTTGGTTAAACAAGTCATCAATTATGGAAGGAGGATACTTACTCTTGATCGTGACTTTATTGAGATGACGGTAGTCAATACATATTCTGAGAGAATCATCTTTCCTGTGCATGAATAAAATTGTTGTACCCCATGGGGAAACACTGGGTCTAATGAATCCCTTATCTAAGAGATTCTTCAACTACGCTTTTAATTCTCTGAGTTCTGCTGGTGCCATTCTATATGGTAGAATAGATATAGGCTGAGTATCTGGAAAAAGATCAATAACAAAGTCTATTTCCCTTTCAGGAGAAATTCCTGGAAGATCTTTGGAAAAGACATCTAAATATTCATTCACAACTGGGATTGAATCAAGACCGGTAGTTTCAGAACTAGTGTCCTTAACTTAAATAACATTATAAACACATCCCTTAGATATTATTTTATATGCCCGAAGGTAGAAAATAAGATGACCTCTGAAAGCTGAAGTACTACCCCTCCACTCTAGGATAGGTTTATTCAGAAACTGAAACTAGACTATTTTGTTTCTACAGTCGACTGTGGCATAGCAGGAATGAAGCCAATCCATGTTGAGAATAACATCAAAATCAGTCATCTCTACTTCGACTAAGTCTACTAAAGTGACTTTCTAAAATATCATAATCGGGCAGTTCCTGTATACCCGTTGGGCTATGATGGTTTTACCCTCTGGGGTAGAGACTAAAAAGGGCTCTGCTAGAATTTTGAGACTGATTCTGAAATTGTCTGCTATATATGGAGTCATAAAAGACAAAGAAGCTCCTGGATCTATCAAAGCATAAAAATGCACATGAAAGATCATAACGTACCAGTAACCACATCAGGAGAATTTTCCTGATCTTGTCGGGACTGGAGAGCATAGTCTATTTAGGCATTTCCTACTAGTAGCACTGGAAGTGGCACCCTATTTATTTGGGTGATCTGACTTAGCTAAGGAATGGTTCTGCTGACCTTGAAGACCTGGCTGAGGACAGTCTCTAACTCTATGGCCTGGCTTTCTATATCTGAAATAAATATCACTGTCAGCTCTGCAAATACCCTGATGGTGCTTACCACAAGTCTGTCAAAGAGGATAGGTGCAGGCACTTCTAACACTTCTCTGAGACTTAGAGCCTGGTGTTCTATGTTTGTTAACCTTCCTGAACTTAGGAGCTGGAGTACTAGCTGAAGAAAGAGCTAGAACCGATGACTTAGGATAAAACTGAGAATAGTTTCCTCCTTCTGATTTAGACTGAGCAAAGTTGAAACTACCTGTCCTTGCTCTCTTATTCTGCTTCTCCCTCACCTTAATCTTCTGATGTTCTATCTACTGAGCATGATTCATGAGCCTAGATAAAGTTATATCACTATTTAACATCACAAACCTACACTCATTGACCACACTATCATTCACCCCAGAAACAAACTTACTCATCTTAGCCCTGCTATTTGAAATCACATGAGGAGAATATCTAGCTAATTGAGTAAACTTAAGAGAATACTCTTGCACCATTATATTTCTTTACCTGAGGTTGATGAATTCTAATATCTTAGCCTCTCTTAGCTCTTGGGGGAAAGAATCTATCTAAGAATATGGTGACAAACTTCTCCCACTCAATAGGCCCTGCATCATTTGGATTTTTTGACTTCCACTGCTTGTACCAAGAATGAGCAACATCCTATAACTGATATGCAGCAAGCTCAGGACTCTCAATAGGAGCAACCCCGATGACGTTAGTAACCTTTTGAACCTGATTGATGAATTCCTGAGGGTCCTTATCTGACTTAGACTCAAGAAAAGATAGACAATTCATTCGGGTGAAGTCCTGAATCCTGGCTGCAGTTGAATTAGCCATTGGGTTGGCCGGAATGGTAGTTGGTCATTCATCCTAAGCAAGAGTAGTGAATACAGCTCTGAACTCCGCATGAGAAATATGTTCGCCCAAAGGATCTTCGGGCTGAGGGACTGGATGATTCCCATTTCTTCTCTTAGAAGGTATGTTCTATAGAAGAAAGGGAGAAATAGATTAGACTGAGATATTAGATTGAGATTATACTCACTAGCATGACATAAATACTGAAAGAAGGGAAACTATTCATAAAACATCTTATAGCCTCCTGCACATAAATATGGTGTACAATACACCCATGTACAAAACTCTACTAGATGCGACTTTCAGACTCCTAGGACTTTATTGAATCTTAGGCTCTGATACCAAGTTTGTAACACCCTAAATCTGGTACCCAAAATGCTACATGGTGCTCATGACCCCAAAAGACCACAAGCTAACTCATGACTGATATTTTTACCTGAACACTGCATAATATACTATATAAATGCAGAAAAATGAACTGAAAGGCCTTAAGGCTCAAAACTGAAACATAACTGATAAATCATAACATATGGATGGGGTATGAAATACCCAAACACTGAAATAACTGTCTGAACATGATAGTCTGAAAAGACTCTAACTGATTGAACTATCTGAATAAAGAGTTGATGGGACATGTCCCTAACTAACTCCAACTAGTAAATTTATTAATGAGATAATAAAGAAATGGTTATGTCCTCGAAGGATGAGGACTCACTGCTAACGGACTGCTGATATCTTGAATCTACTGATGCTCTAGAGCTCTTACTTCTGAACTTATAGTATAAAACACTATAGCACAAATGCGTCAGTACTTTGAATGTACTGGTATGCATGGAAGGTAGGTTGAATGAAAAGGTTTCACATGCATGAAATATACTAACTGATTGGACAACATGAACGTGAAAATACATGCATGAATACATAATATCTGTAACTAAGTTCATGATAACATGATTATTGAATCTAAGTACTGATAACATGAGATACTGATAACCATATAACTAAAATAACTAATATTGTAAGATTGTATCTGATAGTCTAGTTTCTGACAGAACTTGATGAGTTTCGTACTATTCTGAGTCGACTGTATCTAACAGTCCTAAATTCTATAGAACTATCTGAGTTCTATTACTGAGACTGAATGACTATATCTGACAGTCTTGATTTTGTAACTTAAACTGTGGGAAGTAGTTATCTAACTGACTTGCCCCTAATAAGCTATTATAGCTGAGTTGGGGTCCAATTTATAACCGCAATTGGATGGGTGTCAATACCGCGCCACTGGTAAGGACAATCTGTGAGTAACCCTCATATAATAGGTAACTCTAGTGAAAATAGTAGGAACCCTCACATAGCAGGTTAAGCCACCTCATCTACCCTCATATAGTAGGCTATGATGTCTTAACCTACTATAGCTGCATAGTTCTAGAACGTAAGGATTGGTTCTAAGAATCATACCCTCATATAATAGGTGAGTTCCCATCCTTGGGTTCACTCTGTGATAATTCCTACTCCCATCTGAATAGATACTAAACATGGATTACTGAACTGATTTAACTGAATTAACTGAGTTGTTGACTAATAGAATAGTACTGAGATTATTGTATTACTGATATTTCCTGAGTCACATGACTGACTAAGTTCTATGGATCATGGCTTGACTGAGGATATTGTGAAAACATGATATAGACTCTAAGCACACAACTATATTTTTCAGTTTCAAGTACCCCCAGGACTCCATGAAAAAAAACTGACAAAGCATGACTTTCTTGAATACATAACTAATATCAACAATCCATAATTCAATGAGTAAGACATTTCATCAAATATTTGACATGCACAAACTTGTACATAAATGGGGATTTCATATTATCATACTAGTATGGCACTTTTATTTCACATAGGCATTTAATCAAACACATGGGGAGCATGATTTGGTTATAAAATCATCAACATATCTAATAATCATAGATACATCAATCAACTTGTAATTTGAAGGGGGTTTATCATGGTTATTATGCAAACCATCACATACTAGGACCAATCATTGGAAAATATAATTTAAAACATGAATCAAAACCACATAGCATTATGGACATGAATTTCAATTCAATTTAACTCATGAATATTTACAAATACCCAAATCTTATATTTTAAAAGAGATTCTTAAGCTTTATGGGTGAAAGGGACCCATGAATCAACACATGACATACCTGAGTTGTGATTTCTTGAAGATTGATGGAGGAAAACTTGAATTCATGACTTAGAATTAAACACCTAGGGTTTTCTTGTTATTGAGGATAGATATTGGAGAGAAACCCTAATTTGATATTGTAAAAGAATAATGAACTTATGAGCTATGGTCGGGTGTAATTAGGGGTTAAATCGGGTGGAAAAAGACCCAAATAAACTTTTAAAAATGGCTTTAAAATAACTAAATGGGATCTATGATTGCTCTTGTGATGGTCCATTGCTGGCTCGATGGTCCGTCGTTTTGACTGTCGTACGTGGACCAAGAAAAGAACTCACTGCCTAAGTAACGACAGCTTGGGCAACGGTCCATCAAAAGTTTGACAGTCCATCAACCTGTCTGTTGCACCTTATCCAAGGTTGCCTCACTTCCTTGGTTGTGACAGTCTAGGCGATGGCCTATTGCTAGATCGACAGTCCGTCAACTTGGCCGTCGCACCTAGGTGGTTCTAATAGCTTTGAGTAAAACGTCCATAACTTTTTACTCTGATACCAAATTTAGACGAAATTGGTATCGTTGGAAAGCTAATTCAATTTTCCACATGATAAAAAGTGAAAATCTTAAAAATTCTATGTGTACAAAATTGGATTTATATTTCAAAGTAAGTTTCTAATATTCTTGGGATGAGTTCAAGCAAGATTAAAGTATGGGATACTACAACAAGTTAATGCAGGAAAAATTTACAAAATCGGTAAAGCTGTAAAATAGGTTTTAGAAATAGTTAGATAAATAGGCATCAGAATTCAAGCCTTTTGTTGACAGAATTATAGCCGAGGCAATCCATCCATTCCAAACTATTCATACTAGGATGGACAACATGGAATACTGTATCAACAAAAGGCTAGATGCACTATCCTTCCCTGATTTTGCCATGCTCATGGATGAATTTGAGCAGGCGAAGGTTGATATTACAAAGTTAAAGAAAACACAGCCACAACAGACTATTTTTGACCCAGCCTTAGTGGTGAGTGACGATGATGAAGGTATTGTGGACCTAATGGGAAGACTAATGAAAGATAAAGAAAAATAACACATGGATAGGCGAGTTACAAGAAAAGCTAAAAAGAGAAGAAAAAGAGCAGTAATGACCCTGGAGCAATAAGAACAACTAATACGAAGAGAGCTAAAAAAATCAAATAAAGATAAATAAAAGAGAAAGAAGAAAGTAGAAGATGAAACAACAGGAGTATCCACTAGTGTTGCCCCAATAAGGGGGCAAAGTTCAGACTCAGTCCAAGAAATGATTTCTCTAATTCTGGTGGGTGAGGTTTTGAGTGACCCTACCATCATAGGGTCTAATATTGCACCAGGTGAGGACACAGAAGCCCCACTACACTTTACAGATGCCTCAGATAAATAAGAGGCAATATAAGTATATCCACTTTTTTGTACTTTAATTTAATGCTTTGAGGAAAATGCATATATTTTTCTGCAGAGATGGTGTACTTGTACCATGGGGGCTTGTATTGACAATATTCTTAATCCTACCATGTGCTTTCTAGGAGAATTGACATGTCTAGGATTATGTTAAGTTCATATTTTTCTTTTCTAGATTTAACTTTAGGCTTACATTTTTCTTCTTAAGTCTGTTATGTTGTTAATGTTGGTCTATGAAATAAAAGTTTTGTTTGTGTTAGTATCTTGTTGTGAATACGGATGATGAATGATATTGACATCAAGCTATGACTATTTTCATATGACTGTTTACTTTTGTCTCTAAGGATATGTGATCAACTGTTAGTAAATCTATAGTTGGCATTAACCTATAAATATACAAGACATGTGATGCAAATCCTAAGAATAGTAGAATGAGTTTGACTCAGTTGTCACTGTGTGTGCAAGTATTTATATTATTTCTTACATAGTATGTACCTAAACCTTGCCTGGTTCAATTGATGTTGTTTTGTAGTTGATGCGATAAGAAGGGATGGTAGGCCACCTTATACTTTTAGTATCCTTAGCCAAAGTAATTAACCCTGCCAAAAATAATTTTCTATTTTTGAACCCTTCTTTGAGCCTTTGTTAATTTCTTTTCATCACCAAGCATTCTAGTTAACTCTCTCTAAGTTGTTGACACCTAGCTCTGGCCCTGGCCCAATAGTGGGCAGTGTGTACTTACACTTAAGTAAAACACCTAAGTTGAGGGTAGCTATTGTAGGGTTGTTACTTGTCTAATGAAAAGTTGGTTTAGAATTTGAATTAGAGCATTTGGCCCTGGTCTATTCAAGATAATATACACCTTGACTTATTTCATTAGCCTAAGTTGAGGGTGGCTGATACTTGTGTGTGTATATAAAATGAAAAAAAAAAAGAAAAAAAAAGGTTATTATTGTGAAGCATGAATGAATGATAAAATGGTAAGTGAGCTAGCAAAGCAACGGCCTTGGTAGGAAGAATTCAAAGGCAAAGAGAGTTAAAGCCTATTATTTAGTCACCTTTTCCCAAAATTCCTTCTTGACCTAGAGTGATACCTTATTGCTAGCCTAGAAAGACCTACTTGATCTTGGAACTCAGCTATAAGGGGGCATTGGATGATAAAGGCAAGCTTATGGGCATATGCACTATGTTTGTAACTTTTTTGATGAGCGAGAGAGTTTTGATTTATATCCACAAAATATAATGAGAGGTGGATCTCCTTGATTGTGAGGGCAACCTGAGTCATACTTAATTTGGCCGATCTTTGTAGATTCTTATATCCATGTTATTTAGATGAATTAAATTTGAAACAATGCCGGTTATGGACTCTGACACGTTGAGGACAAGCAGTTATCTTAAGTTGAGGATGTTGATGTTCTAGCTTTTGATGGAATATTTTGTATTTTTTTCTTGGCAAAATTGCATATTTTCAAGTAACCAAGGTTGCATTTAATGTTAGGTTTTAGTTTTTCAGGGTAAGGAGCTAACTAAAGGAAAAGACTCAGAAAATTAGCAAAAACACTTCTGACGGTTAAAATGGTGGACCACCAGTATTGCGATGGACCACCAACTTAACCGTCAGGCCCAAACAGAATCCATGATTTTAGAAGACTCAGCAATGGCCCATGTGGTGGACCACCAGTCTTGCGACGGACCACCACTTTGGCCACCATTGCTAAGAAGAACCTGGCATCCTGAAACATCCAGCGACGGCTCATATAGTGGACCGTCAGTATTGAGATAGACCTCCATGTTGGCCATCAGTGCTAAGAAGAACCTGCCTCTCTAGGATTATCAGCAATGACCCATATGGTGGACCGTTAGTCTTGCGACGGACCACCACTTTGGCCGTCAATGCTAACAGAACTTGACTTTCAAGGATCATCAGCGATAACTAATATAGTGGACCGTCAGAATTCTAACGGACTACCACGTTGGCCATCACTTTGGATGCGGTTTTTATAATTTTGAATTTTAAATCCCTTTTGGCTGGGAACATATAAATACCCAGTTTTAGATTTTATAAAATATCTTTTATCTTTTAGGAGAGTGGTTCCATACTTGAAACATATTGTACGTACTTTTTCTCTGAGATTCATTCTAGAATTGTGGATCTAGATTCCATTATCATTTTCTCCATTGAAGATTGAAGAACAATATATGTGACTTTTGTAAGTAAATTTTGAATTAATTTATGAATAACACAATGACTTCTTCTCTTTTTGTGATGGAGATATGTGTCTAAGCTCCTATAACTAGGTTTATGGGAGCCTTGATGTGAATAGCTAATTGGGGGTTGTGAATCTAGTAGATTCCCATGATTAATTGATATTGCATAAACCCTTCTTCACTTTAATGACTTTTCTTTGTTGCAAACTTGAAAAGTGAGCCCAAGAGCAACATTTGTTTGAATAGAAAAGTATTTGTTGAAAAAAAAGGTTTACATAAATTTAAGGACTTTAACTTTTGGATAGAGGGTAGATGCATTAAACGGATCAACCCATGTGAGAATATAGTTGTATAAATAATACGTTCCTTAAGTTTAAAATAATTAAGGGATAAGCTACTCATTTAGGTTGAGAAACTAATGGGTAAACCATAGAATTCAATTACTCTTGCAATTAGAATTGTTCATTGGGAATTTAAAATAGTTCACAACCCTAGCTGCTTAAGCATTTTGGTAACCATAACTCTCGTTTGACTATTTTTACTGAAGTAATATTTGCAATACAATCGATGTTTGGATTACTTTCTATGACAAATATTTGAATACAGTTGATAAATCAAAACTCGCACTTTATTCTAGAACCCTTGATCAGTAGTCTAATAACAACCAAATACATAGTGAGCATAGTATTCCCTATGGGATTAGACACCCAACCCAGTTAGGTTCTATATTTGATAGCGATCACTTACGCTTTCTAATGAGATTTATAATTTAGGTGTATCACTATGTCCCCGCATGACATAGAGGCTAGAGCATCATCTTCTCTTTCTGTATAGTGATTAGGTGATTTAAGCAATTCGTGGATTGACCTCGGTGTGATGAGCTTCCTTATTTCAGAAGATATTCATTCTTGGTCTTCTATGTTTAGACTTGGTCTTATTTTTAATTAGTTTGGCTATTTTGGAGGGCTTTTCCCAACATATATATTTCTAAACTTTGGTCTGTATAGAGGTATTATGGATAAATGTTGACTTGGGTATATTGTCAAGTGTGTGGATATTTATGAAATGGTTAAACATTTTTAATTCAGGACTTCTAGTATTGTTTCTGCTATATTATTATGTGATCGGGATTCACACGACCTTTGTGATTAGTTTAAGAATTATGATGGGTTATCAGAGCGACCTTTGATTCATGTAGGCTTGAGGTGCCCATACAATATGACCCAACTTTGGGGTTGTAAAGTTAGTATCAGAGCCTAGGTTCATGGTCCGTTGGGTGTCCCCAATACCGTGTCTAGTAAAGTCTCTTTTATGGATATGAATCTTGCTATGCTTATAAAAGAGGGGATACGAGGTATTTTAGGGAATTTCTCCCTTTCTTATGTTTTAATCTCAAGCTATAGAGTTTAAGGTCTTGGATTTCTCTGATTTCTATTTGCTATCTTTCAGATCATGCCTCCAAGGAGATCTAAGACTTAGGCAAGCCCTTCTGAGGGCCCTAGGGATAAAGCTCATACAACTTTTGGAGTTCAAAAATAGGCTAGGTCTACGACATCCGACCATCTTTATGGGTTTCTACCTATCCCCACCAACCCTAACTATGAGAGTGACCTTCCTATTCTGTCACCTCAGAGGGATGCTACTAATGCTGAGTTTCATCACTCTATCAACCTCTTGACTCCTTTGGTAGCCTCTAAATTAGTGCTTGGTGCTCCAGCTACCATTTTTTCTGAGGCCAAAATAATTGGCTAATTTATGAGGTTGAGCCCTCCTATGTTCTCTGGTATGAAGGTCAATGAAGATCCCCAAGGCTTTATTGATGAAATAGAGAAGATATTTTGAATCATGCATGCTTCAGAGATGGATGCCGTTGAGTTTGCTTTCTAAAAATTGAATGATGTAGTATACCAATAGTATGAAGGGTTGTAGTTGTCTAGAGGTATTGATGCAAGTCTCTCTATATGGGAGGATTTATCTGAGGCTTTCTTAGACTGCTTCTTTCCTTACTCATTGAGGGAGAAAAAATAAGAAGAGTTTGTGAACTTGAAGTAAGGGAGGATGTTTATTCAAAAGTATGCCTTGAAGTTCCATCAATTTTCAAGGTATGCTCCTGAGATGGTTTCTAGCATAAGGGCTAAAATATGTAAGTTTTTCTCAAGATTGTCCGATGAGTTAGTCCTCGAGAGCAAGGTGGCCTTGTTGATTGAGAACATTGATATTTCTAGGTTGATTGTGTCTATGAAACAAGTAGAAAATGATAAAAAGAAGAATGTTGAGCTTAGTAAGAGGCAAGAAAAGAAATTTAGGCCTTCTAAGCATAGTAGTGGTGATGGTGGAAAGTGGCCATAAAAGAAGTGAGGGAGTTTGAGTTCTTTCTCCTCGGCTAGTATTTGCTCTCCTTACCCAAAGTTTTTGGGTGGTCGTCAGTCTCAGTTTAGTGATAGGTCCTGGGCAAAGGGTGCCCAATTTAAGGCTCTTGGTGCCTAGTCGGCTCTACCTCAACCTTCTTACAAATTCTATGGTCAGAGTGATTATGGTCAGTGTGAGAAGTAGAGGAACAAATATTTTAGTTATGGTTAGATTGGGCACATACAATGTGAGTGACCCTCTCCAGTAGCTTCTTGGGCTAATATGATCTTATTGCTACTCCATCTACTCCCATAGCAAAGGGTGCTATGTTTGTCTCTGCTTTTATTTCTTGCACTGGTGTTGGTTGGAACTGTTGTATGCACTCGCTTCTCACCAGTATTCTAAGGCATCTCTCAATGTTATCATGGGTATGTTGAGACTTTTCTCTTGTAAAGTGTATTGTTTGCTTAATCCAGGGTCTACTCTTTCTTATGTGACCCTATATGTTGTTGTGCATCTTGATTATGGTCCCAAGAGTCTGTCAATTCCTTTTTCTATTTCTAACTCGGTCGAAGATCCATTGATAGTTAGAAAGGTCGATAAGGGATGTGTAATATCAGTTGGTGGTAGAGATTCTCTTGTAGACTTGATAGAGTTGGACATGGTTGATTTTGATGTTATTTTAGGAGGGATTAGCTGCACTCTTGCTATGCTTCCTTAGATTGTCGGACCCATAGGGTCATGTTTTGATTCTCTAATTAGTCGATCATTGTATTGGAAGGTGGTTCCGTAGTGCCTAAGAGAAGGTTCATTTCTTATCTTAAATCCCTAAAGTTGATTCAAAGGGGTATTTGTATTATTTGGCCCGAGTTAAAGATTCTAACTCAAAAGAACCTTCTCTAGAATCCATTCCCATGGTTAATCAGTTTCCCGAGGTGTTTTCCAATAATCTTCCTGGTGTTTCTCTCGATAGATAATTTAATTTTGGAATCAATCTTGTTCTGGACACTCATCTAATTTCTATCCCTCCTTATAGAATGGCTTCGGCAGAGCTAAAAGAGCTTAAGGATCAATTGAAATACCTCTTATATAAAGGTTTTATCTGTCCTAGTGTGTCTCCATAGGGTGCTCCCATATTGTTCATGCGCAAGGGGGATGGTTCCCTTCGTATGTGCCTTGATTAACGTTAGCTGACCAAAGTGACCGAAATGAATAAATATCCTCTTTCTAGGATCGATGATTTATTTGATAAACTGTAGGGTGCGAAGTGTTTCTCTAAGATTGATCTTATATTGGGTTGTCATTAGCTTAAGATTAGGCATGCGGATATCCCTAAGACTGCCTTTTAAACCGATATGGTCGCTATGAGTTTCTTGTCATGTCTTTTTTGTTGACCAATGACCCAAAGGCATTTATGGACTTGATGAATAGGGTCTTCCATCTATTTTTGGACATATTTATCATTTTCTTTATTAATGACATCTTAGTTTATTCTAAGAGTGAAACGGATCATATAGATCATCTCCGTGCCATGTTGCAAACTTTTAAGGTTCATCATTTGTATGCCAAGCTCTCCAAGTGTGAGTTTTGGTTGAAAGTCATAGCTTTTCTTGGTCATGTCATCTCTAGTGAAGGTATTATGGTATATCCCCAAAAGGTTGTGGCGATTAAGAAGTGGCCTAGACCTATGACTCCAATCGATTTTCAAAGGTTGTTGGGTCTAGCCGGTTACTACAAAAGATTTATAGAGATTTTCTATGCTTAGCTGCCCCATTGACCAAGTTGACCCAAAAGAAGGTCAAGTTCTTATGGTCCGATGTGTGTGAGGTTATTTTTGAGAAGTTGAAAGACAAGTAACTTCGGCTCTGGTTTTGGCCTTGTAGCGATGAATTTGTGGTATATTGTGATACTTCTCATGTTGGTCTCGGTTGTGTGTTGATGCAATATGGTAGGGTGGTAGCATATGCTTCTAGGCAATTGAAAGTTCATGAGAAGAACTACCCTACTCATGACCTAGAGTTGTTAGCCATGGTTTTTGTGTTAAAGATTTGGCGGCATTACCTTTATGGAGTTCATATCAATATCTTTTTTGATCATAAGAGTCTCCAATATGTTTTTACCCAAAAGGAGTTAAATCTCTACCTCAGATGGTTCGAGTTGTTGAAAGACTATGATATAAGTCTTCATTACCATCTCGGTAAGGCGAATATAGTCGCCGACGCTCTTAGTTGATTGTTGATGGGGTATTTGGCCCATATAGATGAGGATAAGCAGTAATTGGTGAAGGACATTCAATGTTTGGCTAATATTGGAGTTTGACTTGCAGACTCCGAGGATGGTGGTGTATTTGTTCTCCCGGTATCTCAGTCATCTCTTGCTGTTAAGATAAAGAAAAAGCAAGTATTGGACCCCGACTTGATGAAGATCAAGAGTAATACGGGTCAACAAAATGTTGCAGACTTTGTGATTGGTGGTGATAGTATCTTGAGATACTAAGGTAGGCTATGTGTTCCCGACGTTGATAGATTGAGAGAAAGGGTCATGGTCGAGGCTCATAGATCTCGTTATGCCAGTCATCCCCATTCCACCAAGATGTATCATGACTTTAGAGAGTTTTATTGATGGAGCAACATGAAATGTGATATGGCTAGCTATGTGGCCAAGTGTTTGGTGTGTGAACAAGTGAAAGTTGAGCACCAAAGGCCCAGTGGGTTGTTCAAGGAAATTGTGTTTCCCAAATGGAAGTGAAAGGCAATTAATATGGATTTTGTTATTGGTCTTCCTATATCTCGGAATCAATGTGATTCTATTTGGGTCATTGTTGATAGAATGACCAAGTCCGCTTACTTTTTTCCCATGAGAACAAATTACTCGATTGAAGATTATGCTAAGTTATATCTTGTGGAGATCATGAAGTTGCATGGTGCTCTGGTTTCTATTATTTCAGATCGTGGTCCTCTATTTTCATGCCACTTTTAGGAGTTGTTTTTAAAGGGTTTGGATCCTAGAATATGCCTTAGTACCGCTTTCCACCTGTAAATGAATGGGAAAGCAGAAAGGACCATCCAAACATTAAAGGACATGTTGTGGGATTGTGTGATTGATTACAGTGGTAGGTTGTATAATTACTTGTCTTTGATTTTGTTCGCCTATAATAATAGTTACCACTCTAGTATTAGCATGGCCCCTTTTGAGTCATTTTATGGTAGGCGATGTCAATCTCATATTGGGTGGTACGAAGTTAGCAAGGGTAAGTTTCTTGGCCCCAATTTAGTTTACCAAGCCATAGAGAAGGTAAAGGTGATTCATGATAGGTTGAAAAGTACTCAAAGTTGCTAAAATTCCTATGCGGATATGAGGCGTAGGGACTTAGAGTTTAGTGTTGGCGATTGGGTATTCCTGATAATATCTCCTATAAAAGGAGTGATGCAATTTGGTAAAAAAGGGAAGCTTAGTCCTCGATATATTTGCCCCTACTTAATTATAAAGAGGGTTGGCAATATTCCCTATGATTTGGAGTTGCCTTCTAGTATGAACTCCATTCACCTGATTTTCCATGTCTCTAAGTTGTGGAAATGTGTTGGTGATCCATCATTGGTTATTCCCTTGAGGGATATTAATATCTCAAACTGTTTGTCCTATGAGGAGATCTTGATGAGGATCTTAGATCGGCAAGTTCACTGGTTGTGAATGAAGAAGTGGCTTTAGTAAAGGTTCTATGGAGGAACCAAAAGTTCAAGGAAGCTGCGTGGGAGGCAAAAGAGGACATGAAGTCTAAGTATTGACATTTGTTTTCCATTCTGAAAACTTAGGATGGAGGTATGTGTTGATCTCCTTGCTTTGATTTATGTCTTTGATAGACAATGGGTTGAAGTCCCCAATGTTTGAAATTGATTTATGCCTTGATAGGCCATGGGTTCAAGTCCCTAATGCTTTGAAATTATGGGTGTCTTGTTGTGTTAGGTTTAAATCCCTAGTATCTTGAGTTGATTCATGTCTTTATTAAATGAAGGGTTCGAGTTCCTAATCCTTGATTTGAGCAAGTATTATTGATAAGTCGATAGGTTAAAGTCCGTAAGTTGTGAAATGAGTAAGTGTTGATAAGTAAGGGTTTAAGTGCCTAAGATTTGCAATGAACTAGTGTTTTGATAAATAACGGGTTTGAGTCCCAAAGACAATGAAGTGAATGATTGATTGATAATAAGCATTATGTGTGTTATATCCTTGTTGTATGCTTGTTCTAACTTGTTCAAAGGTTTTTTTGATGTATGATCATATGTTAGATTGTATTTATTGCTTGCCTTACCCATCATTCGTGGACAATGATCCAAGTGGGGGAGAATTAAAACACCTAGACTTTGAACCATCGAAAAAAATTCCATTTGAAGTCACTGGGTGGGTATGACTAGGGGATTGAGTCATACCCCTTGGATACGAGACGTATCCTCCTTCCCCTCCCCTTCCGTATCCTAGGTAGTGTGGTGTGGGTTACTCACTGTCCTAGGTATGAGTGACCCCCTCCTCAATTGTACCCTCACTATACGAGTCGTACCAAAATAATTGTATAGAGGAAAGTCCTAGCTTGAGTGGACTTTTTTGGGTACGGGTGGTGTATACGAGTTAGGGGTTGAATCATACCCTTTAGATATGACTCAAGAGTGTATGATCGTACCCTTAGCAGTGTAGGTGACCTAGGAGAAGCCTAGGGTATGAGTCAAGGTATCACTCGTACCCTAGGGTATGGTTTGTAAGGTGAGTTGTACCCCTGCACGAGTTCATTTTCCAGCTTTTAACTAAGGGCCTTGTGGTAATTTTTCATGCCTTAACCCTAATTCCCTTAACTATATAAGTGTATAAGGCCTCCTTAAACACACTTTTGAGTAGATCAAACATCCAGAACACTCTCTTTAAATCATCTTTGAAAAATTAGAGGCTAAGGTTTCAAGGGTGATCTTCAAGAGGCAAAGTGAAGTCAAGACTCTTGGTGATTCAATTTTTCTAAGTCATGTAACTCTTCCCATTGTTATATTTCACAGTTGGATTAGTAAGTGTACATGGTGATTTAAAAATCAATGAAAAGGTTTTTGTTGCCTAATAATGAATAATGTTGATTCTTTCTTAGTCCTATGTTTATACATATCATTGATGGTGATTTGAATATGTGGGTGTTTATTGTATGTTCTTTAATATGAGGGTCTTGAGTAACCATGACCTTGCTGATTTCTACCAATAAAATAGCCTTGTTAAAGGTATGCATATAAGGTATTTGTAGAAATATCTAAATGAATTGTCTAGTCACATGTTGGTGATGTTTTGAACTAGAGCAATGGCCCAATAAATATGAATGATTGATAAATGGTATTTTAAAAGTATTGTGAGCTATGCATTGTCTAATTGATGACCATGTTGGGTTAATTCACTAATAAGGGGTTGAAGTCCTTAAACACGATAATGTATTTAAATTTGTGTTGAACCAAGTGTGGTGAGAATGTGGTATAAGATGGTTAATGAAATATGATTAGTCTGTGAGGGTCTTGATGGCCATAACTTGAATTGTATGATGGATTGAATAAAGGCAATGTCCGATTAGAATGGTTGAGCAACGAAGGCTTCCATAAGGACCATGGGGTCATGTATCGTATTGAATTAGTTAAATGGTTAAAGTCCTTAAGTGCTGTATGGAGAGAATGTTGATACATCGGAAAAGGGTTAAATTCCCAATGTCAACTAATGCTAGTTGTGATGGCTTGAGGTCGAAGTCCCTTTCCTTATAAAATGGCTCGAGGTTGAAATCCATTGCCATATGAAATGGCTTGAGGTTGGAGTCGTCCCTTGCCCACTGAAATTACTCAAGGTTAAAGTCCCTTTATTAAAGAGATCTCTTAAGGTTAATGTACCTCATAGAATGAAATGGCTTACGGTTAGAGTCCCTTGACATGAGGTTAGAGTTCCTTGTCTAACAAATGGGCATGAGGTTAGAGTCCCTTGCCTAGATGAATATGTGTGTGGTTAGAGTCCCTTGTTTGAATAATTCTGTATGTGGTTAAAGTCCTTGGATTAATGAATATGTGAGCATGGTTAAAACGTTTTTTGCCAAATGTTATGTGATTGTGGTTAAAGTCTTATGCTTAAATAGAATTGTCAAATCTAAGTATGGAAGGTTAGAGTTCTCCACTTCATGTCTAATAAATGAATGTTCCAGAATGTTTTTGAGCCTTGATTTAATGATTAGCATGTGATATACCTATATGTAAGGATAAGTGTGTGGATATGATTGATTATGATATATTGACTTGTTATTGAATAATGATGCTATTTTATCCTTATCCTTGATTTACATACTAGCGCTCCAACTGCTAACTATCCCCGAACGCTGAGCATCATCTTTTCTTTCTGTGCAGTGATTAGGTGATAGAAGCAGTTCATGCATTGATTTCGGAGTTTTGAACTTCATTATTTCGGAAGACATTCATTACTGGTCTCCTATTTTAGACTAAGTCTTATTGTGAATTCGTTTAGCTAGTGTCGGAGACTTGTCCTGACATATACATTTCTAACTTTGGTCTGTATATAGGTAATGTGAATGACTGTGGACTTGGGTATATTGTCTAGTGTGTTGATATTTATGAATGGTTAGATATTGTTAAGTCAGGACTTTTAGTATTGTTTTCGCTATCTTATTATGCGTTCAGGATTCACCCAACCCTTGGGATTGGTGTGAGAATTGTAATGGGTTATCGGGGCGACCTCGAGTTCATGTGGGCTTGAGGTGTCTAAATGACATGGCTCGATTTCAGGGCGTGTCAATGCTGGCAATGTAGTTCAGTAATTTAGGGACTTTTACTACAGGTCTCAGTCCTCGACTGATGGGTGAGCCTTTATCTTTGTATTCACTCTATAGCGCCCCAAAATTTCCATCATGAGACGTCACACGGTTCTTAGGGCTACACGTAGCCCCAAGCTAACCATCGGAGCCATACACTACCTCAAGGAACTCAATTCAACAATAGTCATGCATAATAAGGAGATATACCACATCGGGTTCAAGAGAAATACTGGAGAATACTAGATTGTACACCCAAAATGTATTGAATGTCTGTACATACCAACCCTCTAGTCTGACAAAGCCTTTATACATCAAAATCAAGGAGCCATTGGGACAAACCCGCAACTGACTCAAACAGTACTGAAAGCCATAACAACAGAACGATATCACCAAAAATATAGACACGGTCCTCAAACCATGAGGACTCACCATTGAGGGAACGTAGTTGAGGCACTTGAATATCGCTAATGCGGCTGCGGCTGAGTACCTGAACCTACATTATGAGAAAATATAGCCCATAGAAAAATATGTGGGTTAGCACTTTGGAATGCACTGATCATGTGGGGGTGTATGTAACAATGAAAATATCATCATCAATTTCATAAAAATATGCATATGTACAATGATGGCTCACTTGGCTTGAGTTAGATTGAAACATGCTTTTCATGATCTCATAGTAAATAAATCATATGATAAAAAACTCATAAATCATCATAAATAACTCAACTCTTCAACTCAAGACTTGAAGTGACTCGGTAATTCACGAAACTCAACTCTTATGGACATGGGGGGTTCTTATAACGACATAAACCATGTGAGCTACATAGAGATCAACATTTTGCCCTCCTAAGGAGAGAACCCCACACCAGTGGGAGCATCGTACTCTTTCCAGGGAGTACAACCTAAATTTAGTGATCACAATCTCATACTCGGACTCTGGCCCATAATTATCAATATCAATCCTATGGTGGCACGTAGTTTTAGTGAAATACCACATTTCCCGCTCGGTGCTAAATACTACTCCTAAACACAAGCTCAGAACACGTTAGGAAATCCACCACAAACATCACAAGGGTCTATTATGGCGACCAAATCAAATCTCTTTCTCATTAACCAAATCATAATTAATTTGTGGATTCCTAACTCGATTCAAATCAAATCAATCTTCCTCAATATCAAAATGTATCAATTCATTAAATCATGACAACATCAATAACTTTGAGGAAATATCAAGATCATTGTAACAACTCAATCTCATGAATTAATATACTCAATTATCCAGTTTGTCATAAGGAAGCTTAAAGCTTGACACATATCTTGAAAGCACTTGAAATATCAACTCATGGTAGAATATGAAATTCACAATACGAAATATCAAGTCATAACTTGGAAATAGCAAAATAATCATGTATAACAAATCTTGAACAATTTATATCCTCATAATCTCATGATGAAGTAATTTGGGTATAAACCCACTTTCAAAATCATATAAATCCATGATAGAAATCAAAGCTTTGGGCACAAGAACGAAAGAATTGCTCTTGTTCAAAACCCCACATACCTTATTCTTTGAAATTGGATGAATTCTAGTACTTGAGACTCTATCCGCACTTGTAATAAATGATTCTAGAAGCCCACACTATGAGGAACTTGATTCTTGAAGAAATCTTAAAGTTTTATGGATGATTTTCTAAAGATTAAATTTTCTTGATTGAAACCCTAATATATATTCTTAAGAAAATTGAAAGAGAGAATGAAGAAATTAGGGTTTGGCTGGGGATTCTCATATTTATATAGGCCTCCAAAAGATGGGATAAGACCAAAATACCCTTGCAAAAACGTCCCTTAATTGCTGAAAAAATAGCTGACCACATTCGTGATAAGTTGTCAAACTTATGACAAGTCATCATGAAATATCATCACAAAAGGGTGGATTTTATGATTTTCGGCTTAAGGTTGACGACATTGGTGACAAGTCGTCACACTTGTGACAACTTGTCACAAATGTCATCACTGGGGGTAGAAATCTACCTAAGGCTGACGACATTGGTGATAAGTCATCACACTTGTGATGACTTATCATAAATGTCATCACTGGGGGTGAAAATCTACCTAAGGCTAATGACATTGGTGATAAGTCATCACACTTGTGATGAATTATCACAAATGTCGTCAATGAGGGTGGAAATCTGCCTAAGACTGATGACATTGGTGATAAGTCGTCACACTTGTGATGACTTGTAACAAATGTCATCATTGGGGGTGAAAATCTGCCTAAGGCTGAAGACATTGGTGATAAGTCATCACACCTGCGATGACTTATCACAAATGTCGCCACTGGGGGTGGAAATCTACCTAAGGCTGACGACATTAGTGAAAGTCGTCACACTTGTGACTACTTGTCACAAATATCGTCATTAGGGATGGAAATCTGCCTAACGCTGATGGCATTGGTGATAAGTCATCACACTTATGATGACTTGTCACAAATGTCATCACTAGGGGGTGGAAATTTTCCTAAGGCTGACGACATTGGTGATAAGTCATCACACTTGTGACAAGTTGTCATAAATGTCGTCACTGGGTTTTCCATCCTGACATGCTTGAGTAAAATAGGCATAACTCTTGGTTCCAATACCATATTTGGGTGAAATTGGTATCGTTGAAAATCTAATTCAATTATTTATATTTTGGTAGGTCATTAGCTTAATAATTTGTAGTATAACGAGAGATATTCTAATTTGAAGTTGAATATGGCAATATCCTTCACAAGAGTTCAATCAGTAAGGAATGTTTTGATTCACTTAATCGCTCGGACATCTTTGAGGCCTTAATACACATCATCCTTGATTAAAAAACAACAAAGCACTATAATTTATTTCTCATGAGCTTGATTCATGGTTGCACTATTGGTTAGAGTCTCGGGGTATTGCACATTTGGTGCTAATTCCTATACCCAACTAAACTGACACTAGTGCTAATAAAATGCTTAACATAACTGATACTAATAAATGCTTAACATTATAATATTTGAAAATTGTTATGATAAAAACATGATATAAATAAATTGTGACCTGAAACATGTAACATACATGAATATCTAGGTTTCGGGAGTTCATAAATCAACAACACAGACTAATGCAACTAAACATGATAATAATAACACTGGCCATGGATTGAAAAATCATGAATATTATTTGATGTTCCAATAATTGATCATGCTGTGAAAAATTTCAATTATCAAACATATGGAAACAACATTCTCATGTGGGGAAGGAAAAAACGTAACCTCATAGTCCATAACCAAAACAACTGAGAGAGAGATGGGGATTCTCACACTTGACCTAGAGCCCAATAAAAAGAGAAAAAGGTTTGTGCTTGTAAATTGAGGAAGTTCTAGAGACTCAATGGGTGAAAGGGACCCATTATTTAAATCCCACATACCTAGATGTAGAAGCCTTAGATAATCTCTTAGAGTTGATCTTGAACCTGAAGAACCCTACTTGCCTTAACTGAAGAGGAAATCACCAAAATACAATTTAATCATGAATTTGTGGAATTTGGGTATTTTATACCACCCTTTAAGAAGCCTAAATGACATGTGTTTGGCTTTTAAAAGAGTGGGAAAGGAATAAAAAGTCCTTGAAAATCATGTAGGAGATCCCTCTCCCAGCTGTTATGACTCACCTCACGACTTATTATGACTGGTTAAAAGTTGTGGTCTGAGTTGTATCTGGAAATCTTGAGGTCATGGGTCCTTTCTATTATGCCTATGAATCCCCTCTTAGTGACTCGTCATGACTGATAACAAGTCGTTAGGTGAGGTCGTAGTCTATGATTTGGTTTTTTTTGGATCCTTTACTGTTCAGATAATGGGTCCCTCCTAAAGACTCGTAGCCAATGGTAACGAGTCGTAGGATGGGGTCTTTATTACTGGACTGTATGTTAAGGATCTTATTATTATGACGACGGCTCCTCGTAATGACTCATTGCATCTGGTAACAGGTTGTCAAGTGAGTCGTAGTTACTGCCATCATACTCTGGGAAACTTTTCATAACTTTTTGTCACAATATCCGATCGAGGCAAGACTTGTAGCATTGGAAATCCATTCTAATGGCCCATATTTTAAGAGGTCTAGAGCCTATAAACTTGGGGTATTACAATACCAATATTGAAAGGAGAACAAGTGTGAAAAGCATAACTGTGCAAAACTCTAAAACTTCTTACTTTGAAAATTACAAGGACAAAATTATTACTCATTTGGTCCAACATGTTGCTAAGCTATAGAACGAAGTGAAATAAATAAAAAAGATGGACACTAATTTACCACCTGAGAATACCTCATACATTTTGCCACAATCTATTCATCATATTTCAAATACTTTTCAAGGTAGCAAAGTTCTGTATAGCATTCAATGTCTAGTGCCATATAATCTACACCCGATATATTATATTCAACCAAACCAACAACTAACATCTTTGTACCCATATCCCTTGACTTCCCAAAATCTGTAAACATTGTGTCTATTACAAATAAGATATATCACCTAAATTTCAAAAGAAAGCATCATAGGATTTTCACACCACTTGTTGAATCAAAAACTCAACTTTATGAAAGGTTAAAAGTAGTGAAGATACTTTATCCAATAAAGACAAAGCCTCTAAATGCTTCAGTCAATTGGTATGATTTACACAAGTGATATGCTTACCACTCTAGAGTTGTTGGGCATGACATCGAGGAGTGTATCACTCATAAGAATAAAATTTAAGACCTGATTAACAACAAAGTGATAAAACTTGCCGAAGCTCAAACAAATGTGAAGAATAGTTCATTGCCTAATCACATGAAGTAATTGTTGCAAGATCAGTTGCTAAGAAGAATGAAGTTTCTCAAAGTTGCACTTTTGGCATCTTTTGACCTTGCAGTTTCAAGTTATTATTTTCTCTTCTTGTAATCACCATTTTATTGATTTATTTCCTTGTAGTTGGACTTTGTTGTTTAATTTTCTTGTAATCTCTCTTGATGATTTAATTTTCCTGTAAGTGCACTATATGGTTTAATTTCCTTGTAATTGTACTTTTATTTATAAAGAACTATATTCGGCTTGATTTATTTTGTGGAATACGTAGCGGCCTTATTGGCTTCATCATATTGTCCAAAACAATAATATCATTTTTCTTAGTATTTAAACTATATTTAACTTGATTTGTACCTCAATGGGATACGTATGCACTACAACGGCTTGTTCATACTCCCCTATGAGATTTCTATTTTCCTTTATGGAGGAAACTAGAGAAGAATTTTTTAGAGAATCTCAAAAAATTCACCACAAGAAGATTTTCTGTAAAGTTAAAATTGGAGATAAAATTAAAGCATGTAACTAGGACAGAAATTTTTAGAAGATCTACAAAAATTTCACAAAATTGAATCCCAACTATTTATAGGCATTATGTGACCTCATTTATTTATGCGAATGAAGTCTGATCCCTTTCATTTATCATCATCAAGTGTGATCCAATTTATTATGGGCATCAATTATGATCTCTTTTATTTATTGGCATCAAGTGTGATCATGTCTATTTATGGGAATCTAGTGTGATCCCATTTATTTATGGGCATTAAGTGTGATCCCATTTATTTATCGGTGTCAAGTGTGATTTTTTTTATTTATCAACATCAAGTGTGATCCCATTTATTCATCGACATCAAGTGTGATCCCCTTTACTTATTAGTATCAAGGGAGATCCATTCTATTTATCAGTATCAAGTTTGATCCCATCTATTTATCAGCATCTAGTCTAGTACTATTTATTTATCAACATCTAAGGTGATCCTCTTTGTTAATAGACATGAAGTGTGATCCTATTTATTTATCAACATTAAGTGTGATCCTACTTATTTATCAGTGTTTGGTGTAGTTCCCTTTATTATCAGCATCAAATGTTATCCCATCGTTTTATGTGAATCAAGTGTGATCTCATTAATTTTTCAACATCATGTGTGATCCCCATAAATATGATCCCATTTATTTATGGGCATCAAGTGTGACCCCGTTTGTTTGTAGGCATCAAGTGAGATTCCATTTATTTATCGCCAACAAGTATGATTTCATAGATGATTGGTATCAAATATGATCCCAATTATTTATCAACATCAAGTGTCATTCAATTTACTTATCAACTTCAAAGTTCGTCCGCTGTTCAACAAGTCATGTTGGGAAGTCACCCCATTCAAAGTGAAATATTGCATAAAGTAAGCGCATTGATAGTTGGACGTTTATTAAATTTGCTACTAATTAGTTTAGTTCAGGTGATTATGAGACACGTTGAAAATTTAACCTGTTCAAAGTTACATGTTGCAAAAGGTATGCACTATTTTTATATTATATTTACTACTATAATTTTAGAGTAAGTGATTATAAGACGCATCGAAAAGTTTCCTCGTTCAAAGTTATATGTTGTATAAGGTATGTATTGTTGTTATATTCCATTTTTTACTAATAATTTTAGTACAGTTGACTATGAGACAAGTTGGACCTTCACTCCATTTATAGTGGCACAAAACATTTAATATAGGTTGCCTGACTTTTACTGGGACACGTTAGGTCGTCTCCCCATTCAAAGTGACATGATATTTTCAAGACAGGTTATTCAAATTAGGTCAGCAACTCTTTCAGTGTGGCATGTTCAAATAGGCTTGTACCAAATTATATTTATGTCATGCTAGATTTATAACAAACAATCTTGTTTGATATGTTGTCGAGACCATCCAAAAGGATGAAATTATCAAATCAAAATGATAGTTACAGATGATTCCAAAAAGGATACAACATAACATGAAACTTTTTCATAGAAGTAAATTGGTTCATAGTCCATAGATGAATATCAAACTCTTTGGAATCAAGCTGAAATATGTTTTGTACCACTATTAAGCCATACCACTATCCAAAGGCATATGGTTATTTTGGGATGCTTTCAGTTTTGGTTTCACCTCCAACGTTTTTCTAAATTGACAACTAATCACTCTTACCTATACCATTATTTTGGTGTAGGACGATTATTGTCATATATAATAACCC
This sequence comes from Capsicum annuum, assembly GCF_002878395.1. Classification (NCBI taxonomy): domain Eukaryota; kingdom Viridiplantae; phylum Streptophyta; class Magnoliopsida; order Solanales; family Solanaceae; genus Capsicum; species Capsicum annuum. The sequence goes on along the minus strand of NC_061119.1, from coordinate 86,970,819 downwards.
AACTTGAGTTATGGTCTCATCTACAAGGAGTGTAACTAATATAAACATCTTATGAGTGTTATGAGCTACTAAGTATTTACCCGCAATATAAACATAAAGTAAAACATAAATTAAAATTGAGGGGTATGATTTGAAAGGTTGTTGAACAAAAACTACTTGAACAACTAATTTAGGGTAACAATTATAGATAAGATTCCAATTGGAGAGTAGTCTTGGGATTATGTTTTCCTAAGGTCAAATAGTGCATAGGTATATGAGAATCAAATGCAAACTCTAGTTAATGACTACATAGGTAGCTAGGTTAGGAGTTTTGAAGTTAGTTTTTAAACCAAACACCAAAATATCACCCATGGATCCTTTTGGATAACTCATGGGTTTGGCAAACAAATCAACTCATAATCTCAATAGGGCATCCCTATTTATAGGAAGATGCCCAAGATATAGAAAATTCACAATCCATCCTTATAAGACAAGCTAAAGGAATAAGCTAACATCTAATTATTGTTCACAAATACTTATCACCCATATCCCTCTTTCAAGGATGATATGTGATCTAAATGAATAAATACATCCCTTTTTCAAGGATGATGTGGGATTTTGGGAATTTTGGGTTTTCATCCACAAATTTTGATTCACCAATCAAGTATCACTGAAACCCATCATCATTAACCATAAACATACACTAAGAATCAAAATCCCACACACATTTGCACCCTATTCCAACATAAACCCAAGATAGATTTTTAGCTACTCATGAAGTTTGACAGAAGAAATATACATAAATTCACATTCAAAACTTCCATTGAAGATGTAAGCAAGGGTGTTCTTCAAATTCAACTTCAATTACAACTAAAATACTTGAAATATTAACCACATAATGTTTCCCAATTTAGTAGGGTTTTTACAATGCCAAAACTTGAATTCTGGTTCAATATATCCCAAAAGTGAAAGGGTTTTTGCTCTATAGAGAATTGGAACAAGCTGTGAAAAATTATATATCTACACCTAGGCTATTTTCTGCGCCACCGCGATTGCCAGTGCTTGATCGCAATTGCGGTGAGCCCATCGATCACCAGTTTAACTGTTTCTGACTTGTCATAATCACGACCCTCAGACCGCGATCGAGGTAATTGAGGGTCAGTTCCTGCTCTAGATTTTTCAGCTTTTGCACTAACTTTTCCCATTTTTGTCTCTTTTCAACTCACTTCCCTTGTTTTCCTTCATTTACTTGTAAACCTACAAACAATGGGAATTAGTAAATTCATATGGTAAATTAATCTCATTTACATGGCTTAATAATAGTAGTGTGAATAAATTTAGATGTATATGAGGGGTAAATTCACCACTCATCAACACCCTAAACTTAAACCTTTACTTGTCCTCATGCAACACTACTTCTAACTCAATGAGACTATGCAATTTTAAGCCCATTTCAATTATCAAATGATCACAATGACTTCAAACTTGATTAGCACCAACAAGTAGCTTTGAAGCATGGGTAAAGCTATTCTCAAAACTTCACTCAACATGAAGCATAATCTCAAAGACACAAAAGACTTTACCGAACAACAATGCAATAATTACTAACTCTATTGAAGTGACTCTCCATCGATAGTGACTAAACTATACTCCTTTGTCATATTTTTGAAAGATGACAATTTCACCTTCCTCGATTAGTCTATATGCCTTCTCATAAAAAGAAAATCCTACACACTAAATTATCTATCATGCAACAAAGGATTTAAGTGCAAGCGCTCACTCTAAAAAATAATCTCTCAATGCAAACGAGCATCATACCATATGCTTGCCGTTATTTTTAATCATCACTACTATGAATACACTTGATTGGTGATCTTGAAGGACTTTTTCAAGCTTGTAATAAAGGCTCGAGGAGAGGGTATGATTGTTTATGAATAAAGTGACTACACCCTCCTTAAACATCTGCATCATACTATTCAATTAAACTTTGGACCATGGGCCACTTTATTTGTTTCCAACTTCTCACATACCTACTTTCATAACCTTGATTTACCCATATAGTACCCGTGCCTTTTTCTTAGCTTGAAATTATCTCAAGGATGTTAGAACTTTCTTTGAAATACGAAACTATTTTTTTCACATAGTATTTTTATGATTTTCACTTTTGATCATGTGGTAAATTGAATAAGCTTTCTATCAATACCAATTTTATCAAAATCCAGTATCGGGGGAAGAAGTTATCGACATTTTACTCAGAGCTGTCAGAATCGCCCAGGTGTGACGGCCAGGTTGACAGACCGTCGATCTAGCGATGGACCGTCACTTAGACCGTCGCAGCCAAGGAAGTGGGTCAACCTTCTGGTCTACCTACGATGGTCAAAACGACGGACCATCGACCCAGCGATGGACCGTCGCACGAACCGTCGCTACCTAGGCAGTGAGACCCTATTCTGGTCCACCGACGATGGTCGAAATGATGGACCATCGAACCAGTGACGGACTATCACACGAGCCATCGCAAGTTTCATTCAGTGAATTTTCAAGTCATTTTAAAGGGAATTTTTGGTCTTTTGCCACCCGTTTATATACCTAGTTAAATCCGATCAGAAATTACATTCTCATTATAATTTCACAGAAAATATTAGGGTTTCTCTCTAACCTTAATCTCCAAGAACAAAATCCAATCTTCTTCAAGAACTAAGGGATTTCTAATTCTTCAAGTTCAAGAACATCGAGAACCTTAACCCAGGGATGCATAGTGTTCAATCATGGACTCCTTTTATCCATGAAGTTCAAGAATCTCTTTTTTAAATTCAAGTTATGAATTTTTTTATGAATTTCATGATTTGAATGCTCTTGTTCATGTTGATAATGAGTAATTGAATTGTATTCCATGAATGAGTGCTAAATTCCATATGGGTTGATTTGTATAGGTATAGATTCATGAAATCCTATGGCTAAACCCCTGAATGATTAAATTAGAATTGAATCATGACAGTTAATTGTTGTATGATGTTGTTTACACATTCTAAGCCTACCATGTGTTTGATTAAATGCCTAGATGAAGGAAAGTAGCTAATTAGCATGATATCATGAAATTCCCATGTATGTACAAGCTTATGCCTATCACATGTTTGATGAAATTCTTCAGTAAATGTATTATGATGACTATTATGTATTCATGCAAGTCATGCTTTGTCCGTTTCTTTCTATCGAGTCCTGGGGGTACTTGTACCCGAAATATTAATTGTGTGCCTAGAGCCATGTCATTTTTTCACGATACTCTCAGTCAAGCTATGAATCCTTAGACTCCAGAAAGTCTTATTACTCGGGAAAATCTCTATGATCTCATGAACTCAGTTAGTTGTCAGATATCAGTAGTATTCCGGCAGTCAACAAAATTCACTAATTCAGCTCATGTTCAGTTCAGTAAATCATGTTCAGTGTCCATTCAGATAGAAGTAGAAATTAGTACCGAGTGAACCCAAGGATGGGGACATACAGCATCAGATAAGGGTGTGATCCTTAGTAGTCATCCTTGCATTCCAGAACTATGTAGCCAGCATAGGTTGAGATATCAGCACTATCGATGAGGGCTGATGAGGTGGATAAACACTGTTAGATAAGAGCCCCACCATTCTCGTACAGAGGAAACTATCAGATGAGGGTCACCCATAACTTGTCCTTACCAGTGGTGCGATATTGACACCCTTCTAATTGGGGTTACAGATTGATCCCAACTCAACCATAATAGCATATTAGGGGCATGTCAGTTAGATAACTACTTCCCATAGTTTTATATTATAGAATCAGGACTATTAGATACAGTCAATCAGTCTATATAATAAAACTCAAATAGTTTTTTCAGAATTCAGGACTGTCAGATACAGTCAACTCAGATATAGTTCAAAACTCAGATAGTTCTATTAGATTCAGGACTATCAGATACAGTCACTCATGTTATCAGTCATATCAGTTATTAACATATCCAGTTATCAGTATTAAGACTCAGTAATCATGTTATCATGTTGTCAGTTATAGTTACATATTTATGTATGCATTCTCATGTTTATGTTAGACAGTCAGTTAGCGATAATCATGCATGTGAACCATTACATATAGCCTACCTCACATGTATACTCAGTACATTCTATTGTACTGATGCATTTGTGCTATGGTGCTTTATTTTTATGTTACACTATAGGTTCAGAGACACGAGTTCTAGATCAGCAATAGATTCCAGTTTCAGCAATTAAAGTTCGGAGTGAGTCCTCATTCTTCGAGGGCATGATTATTTCTTTACTATCTCATTTATTATCTTATTAGTTGGAGTTAGTTGGGGATATGTCCCATCAACTCCTTATTCATATTATTCAGACATTAGAGGCTTTTAGACTAAATGCAGACTAACATATTTTAGTTTTTCAGTATTTTCAGTTTTATTTTGGGTATTTTATTACCCCACTCAAATGTTTTATTATTTAGATTTTGTTCAGTATTAAACCTTATGACCTTTCAGTGTATGTTTTCACATTATCATATTATTAACATTATCATAATATTATACAGTGTATAGGTACAAATATCAGTCATGGGTTAGCTTGTAATTCTTTGGGGTCATGAGCACCGTGTTGTGTTTTGGGCACCAGGTTCAGGGCATTACAATGCATCTATTTGAAAGCATTTTCTTCTCAAATATTACTTTTCTGAAATCTATGCTTTCCTTGTTTTGGTGATTCCTTTCATTTTCACTTACTCTCTTTATTTATCTTTTAGGCATCCACTTACACTATCATTGCCCTAGGTTGCCTTTTCCAAAATTACCACCCCCAACTTAGGCTTTTGTCCTCAAGTTGCATTTTTAAGTTCAAGGAGGGTAAGGTTCAAAAAAGAGTTAAACTTCAAATGGTTCAAGGCTTGTAATATGGTTGCCAAAGAAAGGCTTGAAGGCTCAAAGCGGGTGACAAAGGGTACTATTCCATGTACGAGTAGGCTATTTAGGCGAGAGTGGGGTCCTATGTCCACAAAGAAGGCCTAAGATCATTTCACCAAGTACAATCAAGATTAGCCTTGAGAGACTAATAGGGAAAGTTCTAGATGATACAAGCAAGTATGGGAGTTAAACAACTTTGCTCAATTGAATTTCCTACTACAGACAAAAGGAAATATTTACCAAATACTACAAACTAAGGACTTTGGAGTCACAAAAAGAGGTAAAGTATTATTGCAACATTATTCACGTCCATGTCCTTGGTTTTTAAAAAAAATTAGATGGAGAGGGGTGTTTTCTTTACATTCACACCATGCAAAATTTTCTATTAATGGCACCAAACTAAGCCATTGTCTCACATTCGTCTCTCATAAGGGCAAGCTATATGGCTACTCAAACTTCACCATAGGTATACGAATTTTCCATAACTCCAATGCTACAAGTACTTAGACTTCCCCTGCATCTATGGCTCCAAACCTAATCACGATAATTTTTCATTAAGAATGTTGTCACTTAATTTATCATAAAGAAAGGCTCGTTCGACATCATCACCAACAAAATAAAATAAAATAAATACTATTAATGAAACAAATAATTAATCCATGAAATATAGGCACTATCGGGGTGCCCAATTATTTCAACCCAAAATAAAATCTTCCAAATTAACATAAAACATCTTCCAAATATCTCAATAATAGAGACCAAAGCAAAATAAATAAATACGGAGGCAAGTACCCCAACTAAAAGCTTGCAATGATCTCACTAAATAATCAAGAAAGTATAAGAAAATAGTAAAGGGTGGTCCCTATAATTGCATCAAGCACTGGTATCGCGCTCGATCTCTACACCATCTGAGTATGACCATATAACTAGGACCTCATCATCATCACCATCCCAGGGAGAAGTAAGTCTATATTTGGGTTTCTGGTCCTTCTATAGGCCCTTTACCCCCTTTCATATCTTAGTAAAGAACTTGTCTCTTTTCTTCTTGCTTTTCTTAATATTTTCATGAAACTCCTTGAGCTCTCTATGAGACTGTGCCAAGGATGAGTAGGCTCTCTCAAGCCTAGAGATGGTGTCCTACTATTCCTATTAATCTGCCAGATACTGCTCATAGTCAGTCAAAGCAACATGTGAATGGATAGGGGTATACGACTCTTCTAGACCTGTAGGCAACCTTACATAAGCTCCTTAATGTCCCTCATATCCACTAAGATCTCCTTAAATGTCCCTATCATGGATGGCATGCAGGAGTCTGTGTCCTTATCTATCGACTTGCTTAAGTCAATCTTCCTCTTCTTGCACTAACCAAGTATACCTTCACCATAAATCTTTAATGGGTAAATGGGGGTCTTTAGACACACCTAAGTGTCTTCGGGATACTTCTCAACCCTTGATCTCTACAAAGCTCTATAATCAAAGAGGGAAATAAGAGAAGAGAGCCACGTTGGTTCTCTCGTCGGAAGCAACTCTAGCTTTGGGAGGTTAGCATAGTACAAAGGTTTCTACTTTGGGATCATGAAGTGAGTTTTATCAAAATCTACCATTTTGAGCTTTAGAAACCTAAGAACAACATAAAAGAATTAATTATCAACATTTACATGTGAAAACTATGCTATGTTATTCAATTAAGCTAATAGGGTGGTGTCTTGGCAATTTCTAGAAAAGAAATGGACTTGAAAGATAATTGGTCCAAGCTAAAAGATAACCTCAGATACTGGGATCACGGGCCACTGATTTACAATCGTGCTAATACGATTGCAGCTCTATGGTCATGTCGCACCAACGCGAATGTGATCTTGTAATTGCAACTACGATAACTGAGGCATTATCAGACCAAACGTTTCACAATTCACAACTTCTAATTTCAATGCCCATTTGTGTTTTAAATCAAAAATTTACATCATGAACATGAAACTTAGTCCCTAGATATTCGATCATACCCTTAGAACATGGGAAAACTAGTAAGAACTTCGTTCGGGCATTCAATCAAACACTTGGTGTTCACATTCTATTTCTATCATTTTGAATAATTTTGTGTACTCAAGACTTCCCCAAGTATATGCACACCAATGACAGCAGCTAGCCACACTAAACAAGCACAACTAAATAAAGATTTAGCATGCAAAGTTCAATTTTAGGCCATTCCTAAGGCATGAGTTCTAAGGCCTACACATAAGCATAAAAGAGAATTTGAAGCACACACGGGATTGAGAGATACCGGGAATGATACAATGCATAATTGTATGCTCAGCACACGACAAAAAATATGTGCAAATTTGAGAGGAACTTGAAAAGAGTGTGTGTAAAATAGGGGTCGGCTTGTTATTTAAACTAGTCCTTACCACTATCTCAATCAGAGTTACGATTATGGTGACATGACAATTGCAATTGTGAAGGCACATGTACCGCGACTGAGGTAACTGAGGCTAGTTTTTGGTCCTCTGTTTTCCCCTGTTCAGTCCACTATTCAAATGCACCACACTTTTTTTTCAACCTCATTCAAAACACATAAAAGTACCACAATTTCATGGATTAATCATAAACAAAAATTAAACCTACTCTACTAATCAAAGTTAAAAAGATACAGGCCACTTTTTTGGCATTGGTGGATTTCCCCCCACCTAGCACCAAATTTATCATCGCGGCATGACGTTCTTCAACTTTTAAGTTGGATCCTTTCTCCACCTCTTTTTCCAACACATCAATGATGGCCACCACTTGAAGTTCTATTTGTTTTTTTTTATGTTTTAAAAACCCAAAAAGACACTTCATTATTTTGAACCCAAAATTGTATTTCTCCTTGCTCTATATCAACAATTGCTCTTCTGGTTTCCAAAAATGGTCTCCCAGGGATGATAGGTATTTCATGGTCAATTTCACAATCTAGGACCATAAAATATGCCATCAAAATAAAATGAACAACCTTGACCAAGTCATCATACAAAACTCCAATCGATTTCTTGATGGAGAGATCCACCATCAAGAGTCTCATTGTTGTAGGAGTAGAAGTGCTTAAACCAAGCCTTCGGTAAATTTCATATGGCATGATATTGATGCTTGCACCAAGGTCACACAAGGCTTTCTCAAATTTATGTGTTCCAATGGTACAAGGGATTATGAAGCCTCCAAAATTTTCTTTCTTTTCCGTCGTAGCACTAGTCATGGTAGCACTACAACCATGGGTAAATTCTATGGTTTCACCATCCACAAGGCGCTTTTTGGACATCAATGTTTTCATTATCTTAGCATACCCTGAAATTTCTTAAATGGCTTCTAGTAACAAGATATTAATTGAAAGACCATTGAGCTTGACGAGAAACTTCTTGAATTTAAAACTTTCCTCCTTTTTCTTGAGTCCTTGAGGGAAAGGGGGAGGGATTTTCATTTGGGACAGCAGGTCACAATGTATTTCATCACTCTCAACTACCTTAGTAGTTCCCTCATGATCAACCATCTCTTCATTCATCATCGGCTCTTCAGAATCCCCTTCTTGAGACTTTGGAGCCTCAACATCCGACTCACCCACATGTTTCTTCTTTGTGTTGACTAGATCATCATGAGACTTTTCTTTGACCCCAACCACTTGTGCACTAAGTTCTTTACCACTCCAGGTGACAATTGCTAAGACTTGAACATCATTTTTTGGATTTACCACCGTATCACTATGAAGTCCACCATTGGGCCTAGCATTGAGTGCAGATGAGATTTGGCTAATTTGAGTCTCCAATTGCATGATTGAAGTAGAGTGTGATACAACCGTTTGGTTGATTTGATAAAAGTATCCTTTTAATTCTCAGACCATGTTGTCCATCCCTTTCACTCTCATCAAGATTCTTGCAAGCACATCCTCGGCCTTGAGTTTTTTGGGATCCATGGGATCTGACTCTTTACTCTTAACTTGGTCATGGGGGAACATACCTATCATACTCTATTTCCTTATCTCTCTATTCAGAATCTCTATCTTTATCATGTTATTCCCTTTCTCGATCACGATTGGTCCAACCTTAGCTCCCACCTTGCCTTTGATACGCTGCGCGAGAACCCCCGAGTAGTTTTCCAAATATCTATTTATTCATCGAGAATATTGGCTTCTTCTTCTTCTTCTTCTTCTTTTTCTTCTTCTTCATATCCCTTGGATGTCATGGCATTTACCTTATTGTAGGTGCACCCATCACATGCTTCATAAGGAGTTCTAATTGCATCACTATTTTGGTAGTATTTTTCTTTCTCTCTTATTCTTTCTTTCTTTACTTTTTATCCACATAGGAGGTGGTAGGAGAACTTCGACCTACCTTGGTGTCCCGGGTGTGCTATCCTATATTTTTCTTTGTGATTTGTTCAAGAAAAGTTGAAGCCACTCCATATGATAACCTCACAAGTGATCTACTAGCCGCATTGTCTATAATGGTCCTGTTGAGTTGGTCCAACGCCCTATAGAATATTTGTAGGAGCATCTTGTCTGATACCTTGTGGTTAGGACATTTCATAAGCTTTTCATTAAAGTTCTCCCAAACTTCATATAGAGGTTCCCCATTAAGTTTACAAAAATTAATGATTTTATCCTGCATTTGCAATACTTTGGAATGTGGGAAATAACCATCTAAGAAAGCCTCGATCACGATGTGATTGAATCAAAGATAAGAGACCTCAACCACAACACCACCTCACCCATTAGTGAGAACGGGAAGAGGCATAACCAAATAGATTCTTATGAGATGTGAGCAATGTCGAACAGTAAGAGACGTAAGCAATGTCAATGGGGCACACACTTCTACAAAAAATTTCAAATTCAAGTTTGGGCCTTCATAAGCTTGACCCCAAAAAAGACCTTTCATTTAATGCATGTGTAACATCACACCTGTGACAAGGAAGACCCCAGTCACCAAATTCAGTGGGATTATGGCACTAGAACGCCCTGGATTGTGGAGATGGTCATGATCATCAAGGGGCCCATAAAAGGTCCCAGCATTACTTGCATGATCACTCATTGTGTCGTGGACACTATTGATATCACCTATAAAGAAACAAAAACAACAACCAAAATAAATAACGCTAACTATGGGTAAACCCAACATCACTGTCAACACCACACAAGCAAAAACTAAGTGTCACTCCTCGACAATAGCGTATTTTGATCACGCTCACCTATACTATTATTTTGGTGTAGGACGATCATTGTAAAATATAATAACCCAACTTGAGTTGGGGATCCACAAGGAGTGTGTAACTAGTATTCGAGTCTTATGTGTGTTGTGAGCTACTAAGTATTTACCCGCAATGTAAACATAAAGTAAAACATAAATTAAAAATGGGGGTGTGGTTTGAAAGGTTGTTGAACAAAAACTACTTGAACTACTAATTAGGGTAACAATTATAGATAACATTCCAATAGGAGAATAGTCTTGGGCTTATGTTTTCCAGGGGGAAAATAGTGCATATGTATATGAGAATCAAATAAAAACTCTAGTTAATGACTACATGGGTAGGCTAGGTTGGGGCTTTTAAAGTTAGTTTTTCAACCAAACACCAAAATATCTCCTATGGATCCTTTTGGATACCTCAACTATGTGGAAAATAAATCAACCCCACAACCTCAATTGGGTATCTCTATTTCTAGGAAGATAGCCAAGATATATCAAATTCACAATCCATCCTTACTTCTAAGACAAGGTAAAGGAATAAGCTAACATCTAATTATTGTTCACAAATACTTGTCACCTATATCACTCTTTCAAGGATGATATAGGATCTAAATAAATGCCCACCTCCCTCTTTCAAGAGTGATGTGGGATTTTGGGAAATTGGGGTTTTCACCCACAAATTCCAA
>NC_061119.1:86957950-86959920 GCF_002878395.1 Capsicum annuum | reverse complement strand
ACCTTAACCCTAGTTTTTGTACTAACCAAGATTAAAATCGATATGTGTGTATGTGTATATGATTTGAGTGGAAAAGTATGAATGTGATTCTACAATATAATTGAGCAGCGTACTTGCTAAAAATGTTACCTTGTTTAATTTATTTATGTTTTATATATATGATTACTTATTATAGGCAAGCAAATTGTCACATTTCGAATAGCTTAAAGTTAGAATTGATCTCTTTTTCCTTGTTTGGAATAACCTTGTGTATATTTACACTACTTGGCTAATGGAAAGGTACTTTGAGCAGTTAACTAACAACGAGGATAATTTTAATTTGTTTCTGCAAAAATGTAATAAAGGGTAAAATTATCCCATTTTAAAATGTATACAAATATTTTTGGACACTTTTTCCATGTATAAATTTTATAGCAATAGCATGATTACTTGAAAAGTTCGTAACATGTTAACTAATAGAAATCAAAATTTGATTTTCACCTTAATGGTAATGCAGTTTTTCAGTATGACCGAGCACAAGACAATGTACTACGAGTGAACTTCCCCAATTATCATAAGTGTAATGCCGCAAATCCTATCACGACTTACTCTTCGGGCAATGACTCCATCACCATCAGGGGTCCAGGTCATTAAAATTATATTAGTGGTTTCCCGGGCCACTGCCAGACGGGTCAAAAGATTGATGTCAGGGTCCTAAAAGTTTCTCCACCCGCTGATCTCCCAAGCCCAAGCGCAAGTCCAAGTCTAGCTCCAGTAGCAGCCTCATCCTCATCTACTACTAGTGCGCATCTGATTGCACCTAGTCCAGCCACCAAAAGCAGTGCCGCATTGTTCACAAATAATGAACTTGGTCTTGGGCTTTGCCTCACTTTGTTCATATTTGTTGTTAGTGCAGATTATTTACTTTAAGAAAATTGTACTGGGCTAATCTGATGTTGTAGTGGTAATGTTCATGGACTAGAGAATTTTGGGGATATACCCATTGGTTCATTGCTTATGTTTGGGTTTTGCTTGTATGGAGAAGATGACAGATTCTAATTTAGAGTAAACTACATAAAGTAGAACTCTTCAGTAGCTAACTACTAGGACTTGAGTTTTATAAATTACACAATCTGTTTGAGTTTTAGCCTAGATGCATAAAGTCGGAAAGCTGTGTCCTATTTACATGCGTCTTCCTTTCTCACTCGCTTCTCTCCTTCTATGTGTTTCCGTTTTATAATATATTTTAATTCCACAATTTCATGTATTTGTGTATACAGTAACAAATTTCTACGAATGTGTCCAGTTTAATATGAAAGCATGTATCCAATATCAATTCTACCAGCATATCCAAAATCAATTTTATCTAGTGTATCCAATATCAATTTCAAGCAGTTTATTTGGTATCAAATTTATGGTGTATTTCATATCAGATGTAATGTATCAATTTCATCCAGTGTATCCAGTATCAATTTCATCCAGTGTATCCAGTATCAATTTCACCAGTGTAATTGATATCAATTTCATCCAATGTATTCACTATTAATTTCTTTCAATGTATTTAATATCAAATATCTAATGCATTCTGCACTGGATATAATGTATCTGAAGCAAACTTGGACATTGTATCCAATACAGCTGTGGCAGATAGATACTAAGAAAATAAAGACGGTGATGATGTTGTATCTAGTGTATCTGTGCATAGATGCATATTTAGAAAAAAAATAGAGAAGAAGATACTACATGTGCTTACGCATAGATACATGCATATATTATAATTATGCCTTAACTAGTGGCTAAAATAATTTATCTGTGCATAGATATATACTTAAAAAAATATGAGGTGATGTGGTATCAAGTGTATCTATGCATAGATACATACTTGAAGGAAAAAAAAGAATAAGAAGAAGAAAAAGAAGATATAATTATCTAGATACATGTATTCGGTGTAATTATGCTTTAACTAGTGACCCTGCATGGTAAAGAGAAGA
>NC_061119.1:86956838-86957850 GCF_002878395.1 Capsicum annuum | reverse complement strand
GCTGCTTTCATTCAAGATGGATAGGAATAGGATTTACTTCAATGCTAGATTTAAGTCATATGACATTACTAGATGGAACTCAGACAATATAGTTTGGTACGAATGGGTTGAGAGGAGTAGAAGACTAATGAGAAGAACATCAATGAGCAGCAAGATAATGGAGTGGATTTGCTTTACTTTAAGAGAAGCTTCCAAAGATCAGAAGAAGGTGGTTAGAAGATGGAAAACCTTAGAAAGAGATGGAATAGTTTTTAGCACAAGGAAGAAGAATGAGCATGGGAGATACATGAGTATTCTCTCAGTAAATGAGGGAGGTCAGTATTGATTTTACCAAGATAACATTAAATGCAGGTTGGTATGACATAGTATTTAAGATTGAGAACTTTATTAAAAACCCCAAAAAGCAGGAAAATGTTGATCCCTCAATGTTAACAGAAGCCAACTACCCCTTTGTAAAAGCAGTTAAGGAAAGTAAATGGCAATCTAGAGACATTTGAGAAGCTGAAGTAAATAGCTCAGCAGGCAGAATTGAAATTGCAGGCTCTTCAGAGTCTCAAGATAAGGGACTATTGTGTAGATGTCTTGTTGGTAGCCTACAGATGATCTGCAAGGAGAATCCCATGCTGGTTGATATGAGGGCATGGTTATCTCAAACCTGGAAAAATGTTTTTGGGATGAACATCTATGAGATGTATGGAGACATGTTACTTTTTGAATTTTCAAATAGATACATGGCATAGAAAGTGCTACAAGGTCAGTGAACCTGGAAGAAGAAAAGATTCAACCTTGAAAGATGGTCTCCAATGGCAGGTTCTGTTACCAATTCCATTGTAGCAAAGGAGACATGGATCAGAGCAATTAGAATACCTATGCACCTATGGTCACAAAAGGTTTTCTATGAAATTGGTCAAATGTTTGGAGGTTGGGTGGCCATAGAAGAAGAGCCAGAGCTCAAAAATCACATGAAATGGGTAAGAATTTTGGTGGCTAAGGATGGAAGAAAGATACCCAA
>NC_061119.1:86950191-86956738 GCF_002878395.1 Capsicum annuum | reverse complement strand
TAAGAATGTAAGTTTGTGGACTCCAAACTAAGTATTAAGATGTGAATATGGTATTAGTAGCCTATGAAGAAATCGAAGAAGATAATGTGTTTAGTGAGACAAGTAGGTGTTGAAAAGTGTGTATGTATATGATGGTGATTGTAGAGACTAAGGAAAGATAAGAGTCATATTCTAAGAAGTAGCATTGGTATTGAATTTATGTTTTCAGGTGTAGTCTTTCTGGATGAATTAAGTTATCATTTTGCGCACCGTTGTGCCTCAAACTCCAGAGTACATTGGTTGTAATTCATTTTGGGGTTTAGCCAAGTGTTCAAAAGTGTTTGATGATGACTTAAAGCTGAGAGGAGGATGATAGAGAAAGTGACAAGTCAGGCCCTCAGAATCTGGTAGTGGTGCCAGTAGGTATGGAAAAGCAGTAAAGGGAGACAGTTTTTGACCCATTCTTATTTCAGTGAAATATGTCTTGAGGGACCTTGGGTCCCAAGGGGGAGATACCCCATAATGTTATAATAATTGCATGTCCATGCTCTTTCTATAATGTTAACCTCATCGTTCGTTGCATTTATAGTTATGCTTTTGAGAATTTGGTATATTAGGTATATTCGTATTTAATATGCACGTTCAATAGAAAGGAACTCGAATTGTGGGCATGTTTGAATATGTATTAAAGAGATTGATTGGGTTATGATTCTGTGCATCTGAGATGCATGTGAGTTGTGAAAATTTACCCATGAGTAGGTTGTTTAATGTTTTATGCGATAGATGTGCATGACTAGTGAAAGTACGCAGAGTATTGGTTGTTTCAGTCGTGTGGTTATGTTTTGAGATGTGCTGCTGTCTTGAATAAATCCAGTCGATTAGTGTTCTTGATCTAGCCTTCACATTCGAGGACGAATGTTTCCAAGGGGGAGATTATGTAATACCCTGAACAAATTTTCATTAGAATTTTGTGCGTAAACGTATTGGATCCTATAATCGAGAATGATTTATATTTTTTTTGTGTGTCATTTCTTGGATTTCGACCTACCATTTCGTAGAGCATCGAATAAGATTTCCAACAATATGTGGATCACCCAAAACAGACACTCGAGCGATTAGTTACGACCATTCCAATCAAACTATGTCCATTCTGATCGAACTGTGAACAGTAAAATGTGCAGGAAAAAAAATACTGCAGCCAGGCGATTCTTTTGGTCAACTTCAAACGATTATAACTCCTTATACATAATGAACTGTGTTAGCTGCTATATATCAACGGAAAGCTCTTTGAGTCTTCTTTCGAATGAAATTAGTTTTATAACCAATTTGAATATTGGAGTAAAAAGTTATGGCCAATTTACTTTAGCCTATCGAATAGATCACTAAAGGACAGATTTGACATTAATTGATTTTTAAAGGTATTTTGGTCATTTCCCATTATGGTAATCCTCTATATATACCCCCTTTGAGCTGAGAATTATCATTCGTTTTTTCTCATTTCTCTTATATCTCTCTCTCTCAATATATATATATATATATATATATATATATATAGAGAGAGAGAGAGAGAGGGAAGATAAGGAGTTAGGGTTAGGGTTCCAATTGGGGGAAAATCGATTCAAGGCTTCGCTTCGTGAATTGCTTCCGTTAATCTCTTCGGCTATGAAATCTAAGGTATGCAAGTGTTTATCTGTGGGCTCCTTTCGTCCATAGAGCCCACAAATCCTTTTTCAAAGGCTCAAGATACATGTGTACATATATATATATGATTATACTTTCTAAATTTTCATTGTGTATGTGTGTGGTATTCACATGATGGTTGAGATATAGGTGTGGGATGATTATATGTGTTGGTTGAAGTATATGTGTGTAGTATTTGTGTGATGGTTGGTGATTATGTTGTTGAAGTTGATGATATCCAAGAAGGGATCTTTGTATGTTTGTGGAAACTATGGTGGTGTGTGATGTATAAATATATGAAATGGGTGATTGAATACTTGTAATCTTGATGAAATCACATATGCCTAAGAAGTGCATGTAAGGTGTTTGTGAAAATACCTAAGAGACTAGAGGTTTTATTTTTATAACATAATAGGTCCAAAATTAATTGATTATGAATATATGATGATTTAAATTGTTAAACCTTGATTTATACAATTATTCCATTATTTTCTTGTTATGACTTGATAATTGTTAATGGGAATTATATATCCCTACTATTGATTGATATGTCAAATATTTTCTAAATGTGAGTTGGATTGTCAATTGAGAAATGTGGATATTGAAGTTGAAGAATGATGGTGTTGTGGTGCATGAAATTGAGCATTAAACCTATGCCCTAAATGGTGCATGTAAGATGATTGCTAAAATGCCTATGTGAAGAAGAATTTAAGTATTTGATATGTTTGTTATCCAAATTATGATTTCATGCCATATCCATATGCTTAACTTATGTCTACCATATGTTTGACAAAATATTTAAGAGAATAGAAAACTATGCATATGGTTCATTAGGTCTTAAAAGATAAATTCATGCTTTGTTCCTATGGATAGTTGATTTCCTTAAATCTGTGGTGCGTTGTGGGTAAATAATGGAATGCCATGATGAATTGTTGAGGTAACTATGATGTTTGTGCATAGTATTTGTTATGGACCCAAAGCATGCTCCCCACGTGTTCGATTGGATGCTAATATGAAGAAATGAGGCCATTTGATTTGCTAAGTGTGAAGTCCTCAATTTTGTGTTGCGTATGATGGCCTATAGGCATGGTGTGTATGAGTTATCTATCTTTGGTTACTTTATGCTATTTTGTGCTGGGGGTACGTATGCCCGAAATAGTCTTCTAATCTAGAGCCGAGTCAGTTTTACGGTAATCTAAATCGATCAATGAACAATGAATTCTCGATTAGTTTCAAAACTTGGGGAAAACTCATTAATCTCGGAAATCATTCTTTATCGAATACTCAGACCATAAAGCTCTAAAATCTTACATATCAATTCACTCCATTACAGACCACTGTATATTTTGTGAGATAGTAAGCTTATCTTAAAAGTAAGTGGCATTTAGAAATACTCCATCAGAGAATGGAATGAAGTGAACTCTGTCATACTGATAAAGTTTCATAATGTGAGAACAGATTCAGTTTAGTTGAGTACAGTTAAGAACCGGTTAAGTGTCATTCAATTGGGAGTAGGATTTAGTACCGAGCGAGCTAAGGATGGGAACATTCCTGCGAGTATAGGGTTTGATTCCTGGTAGCAATCCTTATGCTCCAAAACTACGTCGCCAGCATAGGTTGAGATAACTATCTTGCGAGTAGAGGGTTAGATAAGGTGGTTGTCCTGCGAGTAGAGGGTCCCACCATTATCGTTTGAGGTCTTGATAGTAGATGGTCCTATGCAGTTGTCTGTACTGGTGGCGCGGTATTAACACCCTTCTAGCTGGGGTACAGGCTGGATCCCACTTTTGGTAAGTGGGGCATGTCGGTTAAATGATCACTCCAACAGTTTCTATAACAGTCTTAGAAAAGAACTCAGTTAATGTGCTGAAGTTGAGGTTGTCTGATACAGGCCTCCCAGTATTGCTATCATTATCATTGAGTAGAGAGACTTCTTGCGAGATGAGGCTTGCTCTCGAACTTATTTACCCATTATAATTATCGTTGAGTATAGAGACTTCCTGCTAGATGAGGGTTGATCTCAGATTCAGTTGTTCATTGTTCTAGAGTTGGTGAATTTTAATATCAACTATCAGTAATATCAGTTATCCGATTTTTCAGTATGGATAAGTATAGATGTCAGCTCTAGTAGCTTCAGATACTCAGTATCTTATTGTCAGTATTATTATTTTTTGGTGTTAGTGTTCAAAATGTAACATTCGGTGTTATGATAATTTCAGTTGTACTTTATGCATCCATGGGTGTATTATTGATAAGATATGTTTCAAAATTGGTAACTGTAGAGTTTCTATATATGTTTATTCCAGCGAATACATATTATTCAGATTGTTATGTTTATGCATAAGACTTATATTTCACCTTACCCTATCCTTGCATACTCGGTACATTCTTTGTACTGACGCGTTCGCGCTATGGTGTTTTCCCCACCATAGGTTTAGAAGAGCGAGATTTAGAGTATATTTAGCTTTCAGATCTTATAACAGTGGGTGCAGCAGCAAGTCCTCATCATCCGAGGATATTCTATTTCAGTGTTTTGATGATTTTAGTAGACGGAGTTAGTTGGGGAAATTGTCCCTTCAACTCCACAGTTCAAACAGTGTAGAGGCTTTTCAAAAAGATGTATTGATATTTAGTTTTCAGTACTGTATATTTAGATGTTTGAACCTTATGGCCAGATTTAGCTAGTTTCTGCATTTATCGTATTATATTATGCAGTGAACATATACGAATATCAGTGAAGGGTTAGTTTGTGGTCCCTCGGGGTCACGAGCACCGTATGGCATTCCGGTTCATGGGAATCGAGGCATTACATGTAATCTTGCATATATAGCACTACTCTTCACTTGAACAGAAGATCTTTGAGGACTTTCATGAAAGCCTCTCATTTTTTTAATTCTAATTTTTAAAGTGTGCAACTTCATTCTTATTTTTCTATACTCTGCATCCATGAATTAGTGGTATGTAGTTCTATGAGTTTTAGAGTATGGCCATGAGGAAAGATTCATTTTATTAACTTGTCAGGCTTTCGAATTCTTAAATGGTGACTTGATAAAGAACCAGAAAAAGAAAATTCAAAAAAATCTAAGCAAATAATGCATGTTGGACATATAAATAGTTTACAAGTGATATCCAAACAAGATGGTACAAATGTCTGAAGGTTATCCTGGGTGCTAAATATTCTACTTCAGCATATCTTTGGTCCCTTGCTTGCATTTTCTTTGAGCTCATCATGGGTGATGTTCTTTTTTATCCTCATAGTGGTGACTATTATGATATGGATGAGGTACAACAACTTTACTTTTGATCATTTTGACATGCTCAAACAAGTTTCTTTGATAGGATTTCGAATAGTGTATAAATCTATTTGTGGCTTAAGCTAATTGTCATGTGTTATATGTTATAAGTATGATGTGCCTATTAGTGGACTCTTAATGTCTTGGAAGCCAATTGGTGTATCAAAAGGGCTTTATTTTTTATTGATGGTTCTTGAAACTTATGTCAACAGTATTGTGGTTTTTCTGAGGTAATGGTATGGACTGCGTATACTTACCCTTCCCAGACCCTACTTGATGGGAATATACTGGGTATGTTGTATTCCCCCCCCCCCCATTTTAATTGATTGGGAGAGTAGGTATGGTGGGGGAAATGGTTATTTTATTCAAGCTATCTTACTTAAGCTTATGTCTAATTTATATGTGGACTTGCTTATTTCAGCAAAGCTGGCCTTTTATCTTTGGTGGAAATAATGATAAGAATATATTTGAGGTGAGGTTCAAGGAAATTAAATCTACATTAACAACTCAGCTAGCAGAAGAAGTTGCTATATCTGAAGTCATAGAAACTGTAAAGCAACATGTCAAAGATGCCAAGTTACCAGATATAGAGGTTGTGCGAATTTTGTGGGATGTCTTGATGGATGTTATTCAATGGTCAGGAAAGAACCAACAAAAAAATGCTAATTTCACTCTTCTCCAGGTAATTGATGTTTAAGTTAGTTACAAGTTTCGTAATGTAGTTTTATTTTCTGAATCTTTTTGTTGGTATGTGCTTTAGAATTAGAGGAAAAAGAACTTATGAGTGGAACCAACTAATTGTAACATATAAAATATAATCATTGTAGTTCAAGGAATGAAGAAATACTTCAGCTACTTCTATATAACAATACACAAGTGACATAATGCACTGTGTTGCTCAAACTGTGTGCATGTATTTCGATGACTAAATTATGCCTCCAGTTCTTAACTTATCTTGATAAATCTTCAGGTAAGCTACAACATTATATCATACAAAAATACTAATGTTTACGGCTAAGTTCATACTTTGATCATTATATATATTAATAACTTTTTTTCCATATTAGTTGGTACCTCCAAAGGTTCTAGACTAATCTCTAGCGACAAATATTACTATGGTTTCTTCAAAGCAACTCTAAAATTGCATGCTCATTTTACATTAGGAGTTGTTGTTTCCTTTTATGTAAGTTTCATTCATGCCCCCATAAATTCATCTTTAATATAATTGTGCAGTCGTGTTCAACTTTGACACATTTTGATTAATTTTATTAGATATATTTGTTACTTTCCATCACCACATGTACCAAATAACTCTATAGGCTTGGATGGATAGGAAAAAAACAATAATTTCTTAATATCTTTGCCTCTATTGTGATTGATTTGATAATGAGATTTCATAGTTTTCAATTCACACCACGTATGTCCCATAGCTAGTACAATTTTAGTATTAAACTTTCCAAGTTATGTATAGTTTAATATCAAAAATCAAATGTTGTATGTATTACTAATTAATCTCCACATAACTGGAAATATGATTGAATTATTGATTTTTTTCACTTAATATTAAGACTAATACAAGACCAATTACTTCTCAT
>NC_061119.1:86782326-86947191 GCF_002878395.1 Capsicum annuum | reverse complement strand
TAAGTTGCAGGATGTGGCTCACTCTTAGTTCAAATAGTGGAAAGAGGTGAGAGCCTTAGATAAAAGGTCCATAGAATGGGAGGAGTTTACCACTTCTTTTCTAGTTAGATTCTTTCCCCTAGAGCTGTGAGAGGCCAAGGTGTTAGAGTTTATCAATCTTAGGCAGGGAAACATGACCGTGAAAGAGTATTCTCTAAAGTTTACTTAACTATCTAGATACGCTCCTCATGTTATGGTAGATAACAGATCTTAGATGAGTAATCTTGTGTCTGGGGTGTCTAGCAGTATGGTCAAGGAGTGTAGGACCGCAATGTTGATTAAGGAGATAGACATAGCCAGGCTCATGGTTTATGCTTAGTAGATAGAGGAGTCTAAGAATAGGGAGAAGGAGAGGGAGGATAAAAAAGTGAGGTTAGGTAATTTTAACTTCACTTAACCTAAGTCAGAGGGTGGGAATCATTCTCAGTTCCACCCAAAATCCTCGATTCTAGCTCCGTCTTCAGCCACTGCTCTAATGCCAAAATTTAGAGATGGCAATAGAAATAGGGCGCTAGGCCCTAAGCCTCAGGGTAGTGTCAGCAGTGCCCGAACCAATCTCCTTTGTCAGAAATGTGGCAAAAACCACCAGGGTATCTGCAGAGCCGATAGTGATGCATGTTTTGTGTATGGCAAGCCAGGTTACATAGTTAGAGATTGTCCTTAGTCAGGTTCTCAGGATCAGTATAACTGTTCCCCTAGCTCAACCTGGTTGCCTGAATTAGCAGGGTGGCGCTTCCAGTGCCACCAGTTGGCAACGTCAAAATAGACTCTATGCTCTTCAGTCCCGATAGGATTAGGAGAGTTCTCCTAATGTGGTCACTGGTACATTCCAAGTTTATCATTCATATGTTTATGCTTTGCTAGATCCAGGATCTTCTTTATCCTTTGTTACTCCTTATATAGCTATTGACTTTTGAGTCAGTCCCAATATTTTAGAAGATCCCTTCTCAGTCTCTACCCTAGTGGGTAAATATATCATACTCCGATAGGTATATAGGAATTGTCTGGTTATGGTATCTCAAAAAGTCACTTCAGCAAACTTAGTTGAATTAGACATGGCTGATTTTGATGTTATTCTCAACATGGATTAGCTTTATTTCTGCTATACCTCAGTCGACTGTAGAAATAGAATTGTCCAATTTCAGTTTTCGAATGATCGCATCCTAAAGTGGAGGGGTAGTACTTAAGCACTTAAGAGTCGACTTGTTTCCTACCTAAGGGCAAGAAAAATGATATCTAAGGGATGTGTCTATCATCTTGTATGAGTCAGAGACTCTAGTTCAGAAACTCCCAGTCATGAGTCAGTTCCAGTCGCATATGAATTCCAAGATGTCTTTGTCGAAGATCTTCCCGAAGTTTCTCCTGAAAGGGAAATTTATTTCGAAATCGATCTCCTTCCAGATACTCAGCCCATATCTATTCCACTATATAGAATGGCTCCAGCAGAACTCAAGGACTTCAAAGAACAGTTGAAGGATCTCCTAGATAAGGGATTTATCATATCTAGTATGTCCCCATAGGGTGCACCAGTTCTATTCGTACGTAAGAAAGATGGTTTTCTCAGAATGTGTATTGACTACTATTAGTTAAATAAAGTCACGGTCAATAACAAGTATCCCATTTCCAGAATCAATGACTTGTTTGACCAACTTCAGGGTGCCAGCTAATTTTCTAAGATAGACCTCAGATCAGGCTATCTTCAATTCAGAGTCAGAGAATGTGACATCCCAAAAAAAGCTTTCAGAACTCGGTATGGTCACTTTGAATTCTTAGTCATGTCCTTTGGTCTTACCAATGCCCCAAAAGCTCTCATGGACTTCATGAACCGAATAACAACATGAGACCCCCAACACCTCTATAGTTTTCTCCCTGATACAGTTGGCAATCTCGTCCTACATACTATCTATATCCCCTGCACTCTCATAAGCCTTCCCCGCCATCAACTTACCCCCTATATCCAGTGCACTGGCCAAAGTCAAACTTCTCCATCTAATTCTCAGCTGATTCTCCAAACCTCTTATTCTCCGCTCCTTTTTGATCTCCAAGTCTATGACCAAAATCCTATGTTGGGTCGAAAGACTCTCACTCAGTAAGACCTTACAATCCTTACAAGTACCCCGATCCCCTTTTCTAAAAAGCAAGAAATCAATCTGAGTCTTGGCCAATGAACTACAGAAGGTAACCAAGTGAACCTCCTTCTTAGGAAACCTTGAATTAACTACCACTAATCCAAATAATGAGCAAAATCAATAAGTACCACTCCTTTAACATTCCTTACACCGATACTATGTCCTCCATGCGTATTATTATACCCTTTCGAAGAAGACCTTATGTGCCCGTTGAAATCCCCTCCTATGAAAACCTTCTCATTACTGGGGACATTCCTCACCATATCATCTAAATCATCCCAAAATCACTTCTCTCTTCAGTAACCAAGCCTACATGGGGTGCATATAGACTAATACTATTCCTCGAAGACCCTTTAATAACTAGATTAAGAGACATCATCTATCATTGACCCTCTTAACCTCTACCACTTTCTTCCTAAGCACATCATCTACTAAAATACCTACACTATTCCTATTCCTCATGCTACCTGAGTACCATAACTTATAACCATTTACTACTCTCGCCTTAGACCCTACCAATTTGGTTTCTTGGTGACAAGAAATATTGATTGTTCTTTCCCTAACAATTTTCACTAGCTGTAATGACTTCACCAATAAAGACCCTATGTTCCACGACCCTACTCTCAACCTATGTTCATCCTTAGCACCTTTACCCTTCCTACCCCCTGACCCTACCCTCACCCTAGACCACGCCCCTTATCACGACCCTAACCCAAGCCTCGCCCAAAGACATGACCCTACGGCAACACCATCAATCACAGCCACCATAAACAACACTAACCAATAACACTAAGAGTACAAACCTTAGACAACAAACCAAACTAGTACTAGAAAGTCCACACTTTGGAACTACTAAGAACAATAAAAGGCCAAATCACAAATAGGATTAACAAGTAAAACACTATTCCAAAATGCAAAAATCACCAAGTAACTCATCACCCAGAATCAACAAAAAACAACATAGAAACAACTTAAAAATGGAAATAGAAATAAAATACACATGCCAAGAACAATCTATAGTCCAATAACATGAACAACAAACACTAGACACAAAAAATAAGCAGACAATCCACAACAATCACCAGCAGTCATAATATCCGAAATAGCGTGATAAAATAAAGTTCAAAGATTAGAAGTCACCAAGATACGTAGACCAAGTACTCTATCCTTGCTTGCTATGTTGATTCCGACAAACTGGAGTAGAAATTGGACGCCAAAATATTATCGCTGGAAAATTGCCGAAAGGTCGCTAGTACTAATCTGGAAACACCGCATGCTTTTTTAGGTCCACCATAGTTACTACTGAAGGTCATCAGATCAGTTTGAATGAACCACGTGTGGGCAGATCTGCGTCTTTCACACTTTTTTTTATTTTCTTGTTCTGACTCCTGCTTATAGCCGGTGCTTCTTATTCCCTTACTATTGCTGGAGTGGAAGCGGTGGAAACCCACTCGAATTAGAGAGAGAAATAGGCTGATAGCAGGTACTGAGAGAGAGAGAAAGAAAGAAAGAGAGAGAGAAAGGGGGAGTCCCATGTACCCCCCAAGTTGTCCATTAACATGTTTACTTGGGGGACTATATTGTACCCCACAAGGATATTCAATTTAAAACCAAATCATTTCATTTAACCATTTCAAACCATTTAAACTATTTAGGGTTCCATTACCAAGTTTGAACCATATAATAATTCCATTAAAAATCCAATAATATAGTAAAAACATGGTTATAGGCATTTTATCAAACATGTTGGGGTCAAAGTATTTCAAAAACCAAAACTAATTACCATGTGACCATTCCCATGCAACCAATTATCCAAGACCACCATAAAAATATGTAAAAACATAATTATAATATGGGTAAACTATAACTAAGCATTAATAACCAAAAACCCCAACACATATTTGTAAACCCCAAAATATACAATAAATCATGCCATGAAAACATTGTATCAAACCATGCCTTTAGTCTAAATTAATAATGATTTAAGGTTACATGCCTTAATTGAGAAAATAATGGAGAGAAATCACCAACGCAAGCCCTAAATTAATCCTTAAGATGAAACCCTAGATTTCTTTGCCCAAGAACTTCAAATAGGATTAGAGAGTGTTTTCTAAGTGTTAATGAATAGAATAATAGGGAAAATAACCACCTAAGTCAGTTAAAAGTTGTGGGGCCTTATTAGGTTAAGTGAGGAAATGTTTAGATTTCCCTTACTTAAACTGCATAAAAATTCCATCATAGGGTATGACTGCCCTATATGAATTATAACTCCCCCATATGAGTGGTACCCACCACTCGTACCTAAGGCCTTCCCATTAGACTCACCACTATCCAAGGTATGACTCACCCAAATCAAGTCATACCCAAGTATACGACTAGTACCCTTAACTCGTACACCTAGCAGAATAGAATCATAAGAGGTTTGAACACTGTCCACCAAATGAGTCCATGGTATGACTCGTACCCTGGCTTATGGCTCATGGTGAGCCTCTCATACTCAGATCCAAGTTAATTTACAAAGTCTAAGATTATGTGAAGGAATGAATAAAACCAAATGACTCATATCCATTAATACGACTCATACCACTCAAATCCTATCCATTCCAAAAACTAATCCAACCCACCAACCATCACTGGTCAGCATAGGACCAACCCATACCACTCGTACCCTAGTGTACACCTCATTCTCCCTAGTCGTAACTTCTCACAAATCCAAAAATCTAAGAAATTTTCTAATGGTAAAAAATCTAGGGTGTTATGTGTCTAGTTAGGTTCTGCATGTATGGCATTGAGATAGTCGGATTGAGCATGTAAGCTTACAGAGTTAGGAAGCCATGGAGAACACAGTCCTAGTGTTCATCTCAGATTTATTACAACCGAAAGAAATTAAGACTTGTTACTAGTTCCTATTTACTATAAGTCCCTACATTTCCTTCTTTACACTTCTGGCTACTTCAACAAATTCGTGAGATATATTTGACCTATTCTCTAAGTGATCGACCCTAACCTAGTTGGGTTACTATAATTTGACAACGACCACATTGTATTTTCTTAAATGGTATAGTTTGGATGGCATCAAATTTTAGCATCGTTGCCAGGGAATATGGTTAAAGATGGGTTGATCGAAGTTATTGATGTTATTGGCATTTACATTTTTATTTTTCTTGGGGCGTACACCAGTGTATGCCTTGTACTAGGAGTCAAGGTAAGCCATTGATCCAATTTTATCTAGAGCTAGAAAGAATCCTACAATAGAATCATAGGATAGTGGAACAAGGCCCTAAACTTTATCATAAGGGGCTTCGAGATGATTCACATGGCTTTCCTCCTTCTTCTCTGCATGGTGTTCAGGAGAAAAGTACACAAAACACTACATGATTACTAGTGGAAGAATAATAAAAGAGGCATAATGAGGTTTCCCATAGTGCAGATCAAAAGAAGAGAAAGAGATGAGAAGGACAGTATCAAGAAAAAATTGATAGAGATAGGAAAGATAGAGCTCAAGTGCTCCCAGCATATCAGTATTCGCTAGGTTATGATGATTCGAAGGATGAATTGGGGTATATTAAGCCTATTGAGATATGAGCCATCATTCTTCATAAGTTTCCCTACGGGTAAGGTTTTACATTATTAGTGCTATGATCAAGTTATTGAATTTGAAAGGTGTGTTTGTTGGCTTACCGAACGATGACGCCACTGTGCACATAATGAATTTCATGAAGATATACACTTCATAGAATTTTCTTGGGGTGACTCAGGAAGCATTGAGACTCAAGCTATGTGTCATGACCCAATTTATGGGTCATGATGGAACCAACCAAACTTCCCTAGTAGGTAAGCCAAACCATAGCCAGGAGCTATTTTGAAATGGTCTAACTTGGTGGATTGCCACAAAAGGTCCAAATAAGCAATAAAGATAGAAATAAAAAACCTAAAATAACCCCAACATTGCTGCACATAAATAAGTAAATAAACAAAATAATAATCATAACATAAAGGATCAACACATGCTGTTATAACTACAAAACTAGCCCCCATACACCAATAAGTGTGAAAAAGTAAATAACCTAGTGCAAGCCCCCATAAGTCTAGAGGGTACAATCAAATAAAGCAAAATCCGAACCACTGTCCATTTCCAACCACACCAATACAACTAGGATCTATCTATATTATGCCACACTATCACCATTTCTAATTTTCGAAATCGGACCATTATCAATATTCTCAATACCATAATCAGAGAGTATATCATCATAGTCATAAAAAATTCCCGAATTGAACAGGTATGAATATCATCAATACCATAGTCAATATCCAGACTCGGACCGATAAATATGTAATCATTATCATAATAATATTTCAAGCTTGAATAGGGTATATGTATATAAATAAAAAATTTCATCAGAATCTTATCGAATTGAACCAGGAATATACGTCATCAACATCATCATCAATATCTGGACTTGAACCGGTAAGTACATATACTATCAATATCTCCCTCTACATTTATAATAAATAACATAGTCATTAGTGTAACAAATAAAAACAAACTCTCACAATCAACCCATCACTATCATCAAGTGCCAAATCTCTACAACCTTACCTTAGTAAGCATTTTCTAAGTATATAACGAGTGTTTAAGGGTCTACCACCATTAGTTCAATTCTTAGCCTAAGGCGGGTCAAAGAGAATCCATTTCTAATCCTTAAAATTTACTTTTTAGGTTTACTCTACCCCAAGATAAACTAAGGTAACTAAAACTACTTTGAGATGTTAAACAAGTCTCAATTTTCCCTACAATAGAAATTTTAGTGAAGAACAAGCAACTAAGTCAAATACACTCAAAATACAATTTAAGAATGGCCTAGACAATCCGACTAACCCAAGCATTTCCAATTTTCCACCAACACCTGAAACCCATCCCAAACCAACATAATATCATAAACATACTATGAACTAGCTTATTCTCTAGAAGGGGTAAACCTAGCCTACCTGAATGACGAAAAAAGCTCGAAGAATCAACTAAATCACTAACTTTCCCTTTTGAGAAGCTTCCACAAGATGCCATGCTATCAAAATCACAATCTACTCACCATAACTAGAATAATGATTATCATATTGCACTATTGTGCTTTGAGTCCGAAAATAGTTCAAAATCCCATGAGGGTCCTATTTACAAAAATTGCATTTCCAAGGCCAACCTAACATTCCTCATTCTCAAGGAATAATTACCTTAAAAAGGATGAAATTTGAGCTATATTGGTACTAAAATTAAGTCACTAATGTGCTACAGATTTATAGCACTTTTTACACTTAAAACGATTAAAATATGCAAGTTTCTTAGGTTGTTTTGTGAGAAATGAAGTTTTATGGGTATGTTTTGTAGGAAATCAGGTTTTGGATGCCAAACGGAAGAAAAATATGATAATAGAAGTTTTTAGCTAGTTACTTAGGCATTTCTAGGCATAAGTGTCACTTATAGGCATAGGTGACCAAAGTAGGTGTTAGAACTTTAAGTTCAGATGCTTAGAAGAAGGAAAAATAAGACTCTGTCACTTAATAAGAGCACCTATTGTCTTTAGGTGCCCCCTATGGTTTGTAGGTGACCAAAGTAGGTGTTAGAACTTGAAGTCCAGATGCTTAGAAGAAGGAAAAAGAAGACTCTGTCACTTAATAAGGGCACCTATGGTCTATAGGTGCCCCCTATGGCTCGTAGGTGACCAAAGTAAGTGATAGAGGTCCAATTCTAGAGGTTTTAGGAGCCGTGCAAGAGATTTGGAACTTACTTAAGATCACCTATGGTCCGTAGGCTGCCTAAGTAAGTAGCCACCAACCTTAATTTTCCTTTTTCATTCGGATTTTGATTTTTAGGGTTTCCCTATGTCCTATAAATACCCTTTTGATGTTTTGTAGTTAGTTTAAGCACTTTTAACACTTAAAAACATAATTTGATTCCAAGACTTAATTTTGATCTTGGTATTACTTTGTTATTGATTTTGGTTGATTAATTCAGTTACAGACTTTGGGTTTTACTTGTTGATCATTGTGATATTGTTTAATGCTTTTACATTATAAATTTCATTTATTATTTTAAAAGCTTGAGTAGCTAAAACCCTTAGCAAGGGTTGTGGGAACCTTGTCATATTAATGAAGTGAGGGAAGTGCTAAGTTGTTTTGAACTAGTATCTTTGCATGCATTGTGTTATCTTCAATTTAATAGATATCTTAGCAATTGCAAATAGTAAGATCCTTCCAGTATATCATGCTTATTCCATAAGAGGAGTAGTGACTTGGAAAAGAAAATTACAATATTAATATGAAGATTAACTATAAATCTAGGCTAATCAGTATCATCTATGTAAGACAGTTATCTATCATCTAATAACTTGAGACTCAAAAGGTAATAGTTAATCCGGATTTAGGATAATGATTAGCAATGCGACATCCTGAGTCTCAAGAGGTAAAAATTAAAATCCATCAACGAATCCACAAGACATTTGATGGTACATAACTTATCAGATTCTACATGCAAGGTACTAGGTTGGTTCAATAAAACACAATAATCCTACTGAGTAGAGAAGCTAGGGGGAACACAATCCAAGTATTCTTCATGGACTGATCATAACCAAAGTTTAGATTTGCTACTTGTTTGAGATTACAACAACAAACCCCCAATTCACTTTTTGTTCAGCCCATTTTGTTCAACATAATAGAGATACAAATCTAAGTCTTCCCTTTAGGTTCAACCCCAACCTAGTTGGGTTACTTTTCTTGATAGAAACCGCTTTATCCTTTAATTGGAGGTGTAGTTTGGGTGTTGATTAAAATTCTGTTGTTATTACCGGAGAAGACGGTGTGATTGTTGATTGAAATTTGTTAGATTTTTTGGGACTTTTTTAATCTGTTCTTAGTTGAGTATATGCCGGTGTATGCCTAAGACCAAGATTCAAGGCAATCCCTTACTTCTACTAAATCCTATACCAGAGAGAATCTTATAGCCAAATTATGCAATGATGGAACCAGTACATGCATGTCACTTACAAGGGATTCAGGATGATCTTAATACTATACCACTCCCTAATCCAGGTGATCCACAGAACATTGCTATAGAAAGATGGAGCAGTTATTGTTTGATGCATCTAACCAGAAAAGGGAGGAGGAGGCCTGGATGGATCAACAGGCAGAGCTAGCTAGGACAAGACCGATAGTTTATCGTCAAGCAACACACGATGGTAATTGAGATAGAGTTTATGGTGGTTAGTCTCAAGTGATCCCAACATTCCAATACTTTTATCCATATGATGATGAAGAGGATATGGGATACGTTGAGCCGATAGAAATAGGAGCTATCATTCCTCCTACACTCCCCTCTAATGTGAAATTTGACATAACCAGTGCCATGATCCAACTTCAGAATTTTAAAGGTGTATTGTTGGGCTCGACTACTGATGACACAAATATGCATCTAACTATTTTTTTTGGATCTGCACTTAGTACACTATTTTAGGGGTAGAGTAGGGGCACTCACATTGAGGTTGTTCCCCTTTTCGTTGACTGGAGATGCTTATTTGTGGTTAGGGGAACTTTCCAAAAGATCTATTACAACTTGAAATGAGTTATGTCAGAAATTTTTAAGTTGTTTCTTTCCTTTGGCTAGGATGTTGCAGCTTAAAGATCACATATATAATTTCAAACAACTTTACTCGAAGTTGATATACAAGGCTTGGTTTCTATTTAAGAATAAGTTAAGCATAGTGCCCAATCCATGCAAGACACAATCATTGGAGGAGCGTTCATGAGATTACACTAGGAAGCAACTTCTAAGGTTCTAGATCAAATCTCTCTTACTCAATGATGGTAGCATACTCAGAAGGCATAGAGGGGTACTGGCACTTATTCCATTGGATCTTTCAATGACCATAGAGAAGTTGATAATTCTATGGTGCAATAAATTGTGCAACAGAGACTAATACTTGTTACTTTCTATGCAATTCACAATAGTAAATCCCAATAAGGTAGCTTTAATAGGTGCATAGGGTTCAGCCTCCAGAGCTTATGAGTCTGACTTATAGGAGGCGACTAAGTATCTTGATCAAGAATTAGTGAGTTTTTTAGTCAAAAGGCAAGAGAACCAAGTTGGAACTATTATGGAGATAGATATAGATATTGCGGTAGGAAACATGATGGTGACTAAATAAGAAAGGATGACTAAAAGGAGAAGGGAGAGAAGCATATTCTGTCAGATAGTCGTAATACCAAATTGAGAATGGAGGCGATGTTTACCAAACTAGTGAAGGGGAAAGAAAGTCAGGAGTCTAGCCTTAAGAAGATCAATGTTGATATCTTAGGTTTAACCCAAAAGGTTGGGTCTCATGCGACTGTAATCAAGCAGTTAGAGACACAGTTTGGGAAAATGTCTACTACTTTAAATCAGAGACAGCGTCCAGCTAGAATTCACACTTAGAAAATTTTGCATAGATCCTCTATTCCTGAAGAGTCTGCAACACAATTCAAAGGTGATTGGCATGATCCTTCTCATTCTTAGAATACACCAAAATGTCATCAATGAATACTATAAAAAAATCTAAAAACTATCCGAACTCATGATTCATGAGACCCATAAAAGCAGCTGGAGCTTTAGAAAACCCAATTAACATAACCAAGAATTCATAATGACCAAAACAGATACGGATAGTAGTATTAGGTATATCAACCTCCCTAATTTTCAATTGATGACAACCCGAATTAAGATCAATCTTAGAACAACATCTAGCGCCCTGAAGTTGGTAAAAAATATCATTTATCATAGGAAGGGGATATTTCTTCTTCACTATAACCTTATTCAACTGATGGTATTATATACACATCTGAAGGGACCCATCCTTTTTGTGCATGAAAAGCATAAGAGCATCCCATGGAGAAATACTAGGACGAATAAAAACCTTGTCAAGAAGATCCTTTAATACCTCCTTAAGATCCTTTAACTCAGCTAGAGCCATTCTATATGGAGGTATAGAAATAGGTCGAGTATCCAAAAGAAGATCAATCCCAAAGTTTATTTCCCAATCGAGAGGAACCCCAGGAAAATCGTTAGAAAAGACCTCAGGAATTTTGTTAACCACAGGGACAGATTGCAAAGAGGCAACCTCAGAATTAGATTCTTTAACCCAAACCAAATGATATAGACATCCCTTGAATATCAACTTCTGGGCTCTAAGATAAGAAATAAACCTCACTTTAGGCACTAAGGAACTTTCCTTCCATTAGATTACTGGTTTATTAGGGAATTGGAAAGTCACTTTTTGGGTCCTACAAACCAAGAAAACATAGCACAAATTAAGCCAATCTAGCCCCACGATCACAATGAAATCTACCATGTCAAGCTTTACAAGTCCACCAAAGTCTACTCGTGAAAGATAGACATGACACAACCCCTATAGATCTTTGTAGCCACAATAGAATCAACAACCATAGAAGACATAGAAAAGGGGTCAAAAATACTTTCAAGACCTAAAGTAAAAGGTACAGCCACATAAAGAGTTAAAGGTAGACCTCCAATCAATAAAACAATGCATATCACAAGCAAAAAACTGTAACATACCGGTAATAACAATAGGAGATGCCTTAGATTAATGATAGGTGGAAATAACATAAAGATGATTTCGGCTAGTGTCTGTACCAGAAGTAGCACCCTTTGGTGCCGGAGTTAAAGAAGTCGTAGTTGAAACATTATTATCTCCAATATCCACCTTAGCTGAAGGATAGTTTATTTGAATTTGAATAAGCTGGCTATACTCAAAATACAAGTTCCTTCCATCATCCCAATAACCACAGTGAAGATGACCACAAAATTGATAAGGAGGATAGGGTAGGGCAGACTGAGTTCGACTAGCCTAAAATTGGGTAGACTATGCTTTAGGACCATTGCTAGACTAAAAATTGCAATCACCAGATGCCTTAGAATAAGGAGAACTAGCTAAAGAATATGATCAGAATTTCCCTAAGTCTTTTTCTTAATCCACTATCTACTATCCTCCTACTAGTTTGTTGATATCTACCCTGCTTTGAATACCTAAACTTCTTATTCTACCTTTTTCCCGTCTCTGTCTTTTTCTTTTTCTCATCCTCAACATGCTACATATAAACCAGGATCCTAGAGATATCCATATCATTTCTCAACATCAAAACCTTGTACTCCAATACCAAGTAACGAGACAAATTCAAAGCAAATTTCCTCATTCTAGTCCTTATACTAGACACCAACTCTAGAGTATAACGAGACAACTAATGGAACTTCAAGGTGTATTCCTTCACACTCATCTTGCCTTTCCTCAGGTTCACAAACTTTTTTGCCTTAGCTTTTCCCAACTCCTAAGGAAATTAATAGTCAAATAAGGGACTTGAAAACATCCCACATATCCTTCTTCGCATCATCACTTGTCGACTTATCTTGCTCCTTGTACTACTTATAAGCAATATCTTTCTACTAATAAGCAGTAAACTCAATGCCCTCTATATCAGTAGCAAGAATTACTTTAAAAATCTTCTCTATCTTATCAATGAACCCTTGAGAATCCTCCTTAACCTTAGAGCCTATAATGGTTGAGGGATTTAACCTTATAAACCTCCCAACTCAAGTAATCTCAGAAGAACTCACAGCAGCACTAATAAGACAAGGATGATGATACTAAGATGCCACTAACTAGGAATGTAGATGAATCAATCGACAAAAATCTATGTTAGAGATATATCCTTAAGATGATTGAGCAAGAGGGTCACCAACTAAAGAGAAATACTAGTGGGGACCGCCGGGACCCTAAGTAAAGCAGCATAATCAAGAGCAAGGACACTAGAATGGGTCTACACTCCCTAGGTGGGTTGTGTTCCATCAACATTGTCCTCAAGTAGGAAATACGTTACAAATGAGTTTCTACAAGCATTAGATCTTTGGGGAGGAATGATCTGAAATGCGAGCAAATTAGCAGTTAGAGAGAATTCATAAAAGTAGACTCTATGTCTTGAAATAAAATACAAGAAATGAAAATATTCCTAAATGCCTCGTAGACTCCTCCTTATAAGTGTGGTGCACTACACACCCATAAAAAGGACTCTACTCGACATGGATTTATGGACGACCATAGACCTTGAACCTATTCTCTAATACCTAGTTTGTAATGACTATACCTTGGGCCTAGTCATAATGGGTATCTCGAGTCTATGGAGGACCGAAGAAAACTCCTATAGCCTGTCCAATCCCAGAAAAATCCAAATAATAGCAAGCGAAAGACAACCAAAGAACAAATATAAAATAGTTAATGCAACTCAAAGAAAAGTTGTAAAGGTCACAACACCATCCAACCTACACATGCCCATAAAAACCTCTAAACTAATTAAAATATCCAAATAGGTTTGAACATACCATCAGCCATGACAATGATAATGTTAATATGAAATCTTACTTCTAATATTAAATAAAACCAATAAAATAAACAAGCTTTTCAAAAGATGGAAGCTCACCACTTCACTGCAAACTTGGCAGACAACTATACCACCGAACAATACACAAACCAATATAATTAACCCGTAGGACCCTACATTATGAAAGGATATAGTATTTAGGGACAACTAATGGGGTGAGCATTCACGTGTAACTTAGGGAACGGATAAACAAATACCATCTCTAAATCAAATCCAAACTCAATGTACATGTTCACATACACACACACACACACACATATATATATATATATAAATATATTTAACTCTGGGATAGGGAACAAAGTTTATCATGAGATTAAAAACCATTAACTTGGACTGAGTAGCATCAAACCAACCTAAGGGAACCCATGGTCTATATGGTTTAGGATTTCCCTACTGAAAGAGATACAGTACATACTAGATAAGCGAACCAAAAAAATCCAAGAAAGTGATAGGGAATGTGTAACACCCCATATTTCCCTAGCATAATCTAAGTCCAAGTGCATGAGTATTTATATACAAAATTTCTAAAAATACTCATTGTTTTTTATTTAGAGCCTACCATTGTGTAGGAAATTTGATTAGGTTTCTAACAAGATAAAATTCGCCCAAATCCAATAACCGAGTAAGAAGTTATGGAAATTTTAAGTTTCAATCATTAAACACCATCATTTTAACCCTCAACACGTTGCGTAGGTAGCCTAAATGATAAATGTTAATTTCTAGTGTGACTCCGTGATCATGGCACATCGCAGAATAGGCCAAATTCCCGTTTATCAATTTCTAGTGGGTTTCCGTGATGCTTATGCCTCGCAGAGGTGGCCAAAATGGCATCCAAAGCTTTACCATGATGGTACCTCATCATGAAGTTTTTCCAGGAACTAGCTTTCCATTTTCCAGTGTCTTGGTGCGATTGTGGCGCATCGTGCCAAGGCCAAAGATTGGGTTTGTCAGTATTCAGCTTTTTTTTTTAAATTCATCCTAGGGTAATTGGGTCTTTTTACAAGGCCTTAATTAACCTAAAACACAAAATTTAGCCTCAATCAACTTAAATAGTCATTCATTATTCAACTCTTCTTCAAAATTGAGGACCCCTTTTTCAAAAAAAAGAACCCTAGCTCTCAAGTTCAAGGCAATTTCTCAAGAACTCTCCATCAATCTTTTCAAATTCATTAACCCAGGTATATTAGATGTACATCTATGGATTCCTTTTATCCATAGAGATCAAGTAACCATTTTAATTATAAAGTTATGATCTTTTCAAGTTATTTCATTTTTAAATCATGATTTTATCCATTAATCTCAATGAAATTTGATTTAACACAATGATTTAATGAAGTTATTATTGTTATTCGATTCCTCGTGTTTTAGTGTTATCATTTATTGAATTAAATCATGACTTAGTATTTACCATGATAATTTCATGTCAATTATGCCAGTCCTTAAGTATTTCTATGATTATTTTAAATCATGAACTATAAGTGTTTGATAATATGCCTACAAGAGCAATTGATTTATGAAGAGTCTTCGTGCTATGTCCTTCAATGTTTTTGTGTCATGATACTACTATTGTTTTAAGTCTTGGTGGTATTGAATACCTAAAATTGTAGTTGTTTATTTTATGTTGTCTTAATTCTTCAGAATAACATCAGATTATATCATGAGAATTATCAGAATAGTCAGTTAAACATAGAATAGTTTAGCATTTCAGTGTCATTCAGTTGGAGTAGGATTTAGCATCGAGAAAGTGTAGGGACGGAGGCTTCCCCATTAGATGGCAGATTCATTAGTATCAGTCCCTATACTCTAGAACTACATAGCCTGCATAGGATATGAGTAGTCACCCATCAAATTAGGCTTGACTATCTAGCAGGGGTCACCCATTAGTTCAGGCTTGACACCCTTAGTCCTATGGACATGATATCAATTTAGTGGATCCACACAACCAATGTTAGTACTCATGGCACGGTATTAACACCCTTCTAACTGGGGTTACTATTTGGATTCCGTTTTGCTCAAATTGGGGAATGATGGTTAGATGATACCTCCCATAATCTTAGATATATTCTCAGTTATAGTTATAGTTTAGTTCTTCAATCTTAGTACTGTTTGACCAAAGCATACATTTTTTAGTTAATTTCAGTATTTCAGATTACAGATTTTTCTCAGTTCATGTCATATTCTTGGTCATGCATCCTCAATCTCTGCATATTTTCATGCATGTTCAGTATTTATTGATTTCATGCTCTCTATTATGTATTCCATGCTTTACATGTGTATTCAGATAGATCATTACTCTTATTCATGAAACCTTGCATATTAGCCTACCTTATTTAGCATACTGATATATTCAAAGTACTGATTGCATACCATTATTTTGCACTATGATGTCTCATATCATAGATGTTGATGCTCAGTTCCCGAATCGCACTTAGTCCCTCAGATTCTCCGTAGTACAGTAGTAATGGTGAGTCCTCATCACCCGAGGATAGGCTATTTTATTTCATGTCTTTATTTTAGTAGTTAGTGGAGTTAGTTGGGGGCTTATCCCATTAACTCTCAGTCAGTTAGTCGTAAAGGCTTTTTAGATATTACACACAGTTAGTTGTTTAGTTTATCAGTACTTAATTAGATTCACACAGCCATTATATTAGATTTATATTTTAGTTTGAATTTAGATATTTAAAACCTTATGGCACTTTAGTTATTCTTTCGTAATTCATGATTTATTATCTAGTGCTCATAGCAGGTACTATCTTATGGGTTAGCTTATGGTCTCTCGAGACTGTAAGCACCATGTAATGACAACAGGGTACTCTTGGGTTGTTACAAACTTGGTATAAGATCCTAAGCTTTTAAAGTATCCTAGAAAGTCTGAAAGTCACATCGAGTAGAGTCTTATGTATGGGTATATAGCACGTCACACTTATGGACGAGAGGCAACAAGGCATTTAGGAAAAAGTTTCCCTTCTTTCAGTATTCATGTTGTGAAAGTGAGCATGAGCTCAAGTTAAACTCTCTGTCGAATCCATTTCCTCCTTCCATTTTTAGAACATGCCTCCCAAGAAGAATGGAAGAAGAATAGGAACTCAGCAAGCCCCTCAGCCCATCCAAGTAGATTCTCTGGATGAGCATGTCTCTCACGTAGAATTTAGGATTGCGTTTACTACTCTAGCAAACTCTATATTAGCAAAAATGAATGGCCAACTATTGTTCTAGCCAACCCAGTGGCCAATACTGTTGCAACTAGAATTTTGGATTTTACCTAGATGAATCCTCCTTCTTTCACGGGATCCAAGCCTGAAGAGGATCCATAGGAATTCATTGATATAGTTTAAAAGGTCACGAATGTTATGGAGATGAAGTATAGTCAAAGTTCTAAGTTGGCTGTATATCAATTGCAGGATGTATCCCATACTTAGTTTAAGTAGTGGAAAGTTGATAGAGGTATTGATGCAGGGCCTATAGAATGGGAAGAGTTTGCCATGGCTTTCTTGGATAGATTCTTTCTATTGGAGTTGGGGAGGCCAAGGTGTTAGAATCTATTAATTTGAGGCAAAGCAGCATGAGTGTGAGGGAGTATTCTCTCAAGTTCACTCAGTTAGCTAGATATGATCCTCATGTGGTAGCTGACAGTAGGTCCAAGATGAGTAAATTTATATTTGGCATGTCTGATAGTATGGTCAAGAAGTGTAGGACCACAATGCTGATTAGTAAGATAGACTTATCTAGACTGATGGTCTAAGATTAATAGATTGAGAAGAAAAAGATTAAGAAGAGGGAGAGCAAAAACAAGAGAGCTAGGACGGCAGGTTTTAATTTTAATCAACCAACGTCAGAAGGTGGTAGCCGTCCTCAGTTTTATCAAAAGTCATCAGCCCGAGTACCTTCTTCATCCAGTGTCACAGTACCTAAATTTAGAAATGAAAATAAGGATAGGGCACCAGGCTCTTAGTCCCAGGTCAGTGTTAGCTGTGCTCGTACTAATCCTTTATGTCAAAAATATGGCAAACACCATCAAGGTGAGTATAGAGCGGATAGTGATGTGTGCTTTGGGTATGGGAAGCCAGACCATAGGATTCGAAAGTGTTAGGTAGTTTCTTAGAAAGGTAGGGATGTGCACCAATAGGGCTAGTCCCATCAGTCGTTAGTTCCATCTGGCCACCTAATTTAGCAAGGTGTCGATTTTAATGTTCAGTGTCCAAACAGATTATATGATCTTCAGTCCCACCAAGATCAGGAAAATTCTCTTGACGTAGTTACTAGTACGTTGCAGGTCTTTCACTTACATGTTTATGCTTTACTATACCCTGGAGCTTCGCTTTCTTTTGTAACTTCATATATAACTGTTAATTTTGGAGTCAATCCAAAAACTCTAGCAGAGCCCTTTTTAGTGTCTACCCAGTAGGTGTTTCCATTGTAGCAAGACAGGTACACAGGAACTGTTCGGTCACAATATCTCAGAAAGTTATCTCAGTTGATCTCTTAGAGCTAGAGATGACATATTTTGATGTCATTCTCGACATGGATTGGCTCCACTCATGCTATGCCTCAGTTGATTTTAGAAATAGAATAGTTTATTTTTAGTTTCCAAATGAACCAGTCCTTGAATAGAGGGGTCGTACGACAGTTCTTAGGGGTCAGTTGATTTCATACCTTAGAGCCAGAAAGATGATATCAAAGTGGTGTATTAACCATCTTGTACGAGTCAAAGAGTCTAACTCAGAAACTCCTACTCTTGAGTCAGTCCCAGTATTAAAAGAATTCTCATATGTGTTTCCTGAAGATCTTCCCGGAGTTCCTCCCTAAAGGGAAATCAACTTTGAAATAGACCTTCTCCCAGATACTTAGCCTATATCTATTCTACCATACAGAATGGCTCTAACTGAACTCAATGAGGTAAAAGAATAGTTAAAGGATCTCCTAGAGAAGGGACTTATCAAACTCAACGTCTCTCTGTGGGGTGCACCTATTCTGTTCATTCATAAGAAAGATGATTCTCTTAGAATGTGCATAGACTACCGTTAGTTAAACAAGGTCAAAGTCAAGAATAAATACCCACTTCCTATAATCCTTGATTTGTTCGACCAACTTCAACGTGCTAGTTACTTTTCCAAGATAGACCTCAGATCAGGCTATCATCAACTTAGGGTCAGAGAATGTGATATTCTGAAAATAGCTTTTAGAACTCGGTATGTTCACTTTGAATTTTTAGTCATGTCCTTTGGTCTTACAAATGCCCCAGTAGCCTTCATGGACTTGATAAATCGAGTGTTCAAGCATTACTTGGACATGTTCATTATAGTCTTCAGTGATGATATTTTTGTCTATTCTCGTAGCGAAAATGAGCATGCAGACCACCTCCGAGTGTGCTTCAGACTCTTAGAACCCATCAGTTGTTTGCTAAATTCAGTAAGTGTGAATTCTAGATAAGATCAGTAGCATTCCTTGGTCATATTATTTTCGGTGATGGAATTAGATTTGATCCTCAAAAGACCAAAGTAGTGAGAAACTCGCCTAAAACCATCTCTCTATCAGATATTAGGAGTTTCAGTTTGTTGAAAGGTTTTCTTATATTGCATCCCCCATGTCTAGATTTACTCAGAAAAAAGTTAAGTTTCAGTGGTCAGATTCTTGCAAGATAAGTTTTTAGGAGTTGAAAACTCGACTAACCTCAGCCCTAGTTCTTACTCTACTAGATAGTTTCGATGGGTTTATTATGTACTGTAATGCATCCAGAGTAGGTTTGGGTTGTGTACTCATGCAGAGAGGTATGGTAATAGCCTACGCCTCCAGATATCTTAAGCCTCATGAGAAGAATTATCCAACTCAAGATCTTGAGCTAGAAACAGTAGTATTTACCTTAAAGATTTAGAGGCATTACTTGTGTGGGGTGTATGTAATGTGTTAACACATCACAAAAGCCTTCGGTATGTGTTCTCTCAGAAATATTTGAATTTGTGTTAGAGAAGATGGTTAGAGTA
The DNA here is from genome assembly GCF_002878395.1 of Capsicum annuum. NCBI lineage: Eukaryota > Viridiplantae > Streptophyta > Magnoliopsida > Solanales > Solanaceae > Capsicum > Capsicum annuum. The sequence goes on along the minus strand of NC_061119.1, from coordinate 86,927,561 downwards.
ATTAAAAGATTATGACATGAGCATTTTGTATCATCCGGGCAAGGCTAATATAGTGGATGATGCTCACAGTAGAATGTCTATGGGTAGTTTAGCTCATGTTGAGGATGGTAAGAAGAAGTTAGCTTAGGCAGTTCATCAGCTTACCCGACTAGGTATCTATTCACTCAATTCAGCAGAAGGTAGTGTATGGGTGCAGAGTAGCTCAAAGTCATCTCTAGTTTCTGAGGTGAAGGAAAAATAGGATAGAGATCCTAGTCTAGTTAAGTTGAAAGATTTAGTCTGAGATTAAAAAGTAGAGGTTTTCTCCCAAGGGGAGATGGGGTTTTATGTTGTTAGGGTTGATTATGTGTGCCTGGTGTAGATGAGTTAAGGCAATCAATTCTTACAGAAGCATATAGTTCATGTTACTCTATTTATCCAGGGGCCATTAAGATGTACCGTAATTTGTAGGAGATTTATTGGTAGAGTAGGATGAAGAGAGATATTGCAGAGTTTGTAGCTCAGTGCTCTATATGCCAGGAAGTTAAGATTGAGCACCAGAAGCCTAGTGAGTCTATGCAGGAATTCAGTATTCCCATGTGGAAATGGGAGGAAGTGAACATGGACTTTGTGATAGGTTTTCCTAGTACCCATCATCAGCATGACTCTATTTGGGTTATTATCGATAGGATGACCAAATCAGCTCATTTTTTGCCTATCCATACCTCTTACTCAGCTAAGGACTATGCCAATCTCTATCTCAGAGAGTTGGTTAGGTAGCTTGGTGTTCCCTTATCTATCATCTTAGATAGAGGTACCCAGCGTACCTTTTATTTTTGAAAGTATTCCAAAGGGGTCTTGGTACCCAAGTCCACCTCAGTACAACCTTTCACCCTCAGATAGACGGTCAAGTAGAAAGGACCATTCAGACTCTTAGGGATATGCTGAGAGCATGCATTTTTGATTTTAAAGATAGTTGGGATATCCATTTGCCTTTGATTAAATCCGTATATAATAATAACTATCATTCCAGTATCCGTGTGGCTCCATTTGAGGTTCTCTATGGTAGGAGATGTAGATCTCTAGTTGGCTGGTTTGAAGTAGGTAAGGCTGTAGTAGTAGGGCCTAACTTAGTGTTTGATGCTTTGGAAAAGGTTCAGGTGATCAGAGAAAGCCATAAGGATGTCCAGAGCTGACAGAAATCATATACAGATGTGAGGAGAAAGGATCTTGAGTTTGAGGTTAGTGATCTTGTGTTCTTGAAAATCTCTCCCATGAAGAGGGTGAAGAGATTCAGAAAAAAAGGGAAACTCAGCCCGCAATATGTCGGTCCCTTCAGAATTCTTAGTCATTTCAAAAAGGAAGCTTATGAGCTAGAGTTTCCTTTAGATTTAGCCTCAGTACACCCAGCGTTCCATGTCTCGTTGTTGAAAAAGTGTATTGATGATCCAGCTATAGTTGTTCCCTTAGAAAGTGTAGATATTCAGAACAGTCTTTCCTTTGAGGAAGTTCCAGTTGAAATTCTTGATCATCATGTTCGTAGACTAAGGAACAAACAAGTTTTATTAGTCAAAGTTCTTTGGTGGAATCAGTCCGTTGAGGGAGCCATTTGGGAAACAAAATTAGATATACGGGCCAAGTACCCTCATCTTTTCTCCGAAAATCCAAATTCAGTATAAGGTACCAAATCTTCTCAAGATTTTTCTCTATCATGCTCAGTTTTAGTTGCACATCATGTTTATGTCAGATGTGCATTCATGAATCAGTTTAGTCATGCATTCCATGCATCAAACATACATATTCAGTGTGTTAGCTCACTCCATTAGTCCCTCAGCTTAGCAATTTTTATTCGGAGATGAATGATCCCTAGGGGGAGATATTGTAACACCCCGTATTTCCCTAGAATAATCTAAGTCCTAGGGCATAAGTATTCATATATGAAAATTCTGAAAATGCTCATTATTTTTTAGTTTAGAGCCTGCCATTACATAGGAAATTCAATTAACTTTCCAATGAGATAAAATTTGCTCAAATCCGATAACCGGGTAAGAAGTTATGGCTATTTAAAGCTTCAATTATTAAACACCATCATTTTAACCCTCAACACGTCACATAGGCATCCCAAATGATAATTGTCAATTTTCAGTGCGACTCCGCAATCATGGCGCATCGCAAAACAGGCCAAATTTCCATTTGTCAATTTCTAGTGGTTTCTGTGATGCTGGCGCATCACAGAGGTGGCTAAAATGGTATCCAAAGCTTTAACGTGAGGGTACCAAGTTGCGACATTTGTCCAAGTCCCAGTTGTTCATTTTCCAGTGGATTGGCGCAATAATGGCGCATTGCGCCAAGGCTAAAAATCAGATATTTCAGTTTTCAGTTTTCATTTTTAAATTCGTCCAAAGATAATTGGGTCATTTTCCACAGCCCTAATCAATGTAAAACACGAATTTAGCCTCAATAAACCTAAATGGTCATTCATTATTCAAATCTTCTTCAAAATTAAAGATCCCCTTTTCAAAAAAAAAACCCTAGCTCTCAAATTCAACTCAATTTCTTAAGAACTCTCCATCAATCCTTTCAAATTCATTAACCCAGGTATGTTAGATGTTCATCTATGGATTCCTTTCATACATGGAGATCAAGTAACCTTTTTAACTATAAAGTTATGATCTTTCCAAGTTATTTGAATTGTAAATCATCATTTCATCCATTAATCTCCATGAACTTTGATTTAATACCATGCTTTAATGAAGTTATTATTTTTATTTGATTCCTCATATTTTAGTGTTATCATTTGTTGAATTAAATCATGACTTAAGGTTTACCATGATAATTTCATGTCAATTATGCCAGTCCTTTAGTAATTCTCTGATTATTTTAAACCATGAACTATAAGTGTTTGATAAAATGTCTACAAGAGCAATTAATTTAAGAAGAGTCTTCATGCTATGTCCTTCAATGTTTTAGTGTCATGCTACTACTATTGTTTTGAGTCCTGGGGGTATTATCTCCTTATCTTCAGAATAACATCAGATTATATCATGAGTATTATCAAAATAGTCAGTTAAACACAGAATAGTTTAGTGTTTTAGTGTCATTCAGTTGGGAGTAGGATTTAGCACCGAGCGAGTGTAGGGATGGCAGCTTCCTCGTCAGATAGGTAGTCATTAGTAGCAGTCCCTATACTCCAGAACTACGTAGCCAGCGTAGGATATTATTAGTCCCCCGTCAGATTAGGCTTGACTATCTCGCAGGGGTCACCCGTCAGTTCAGGCTTGACACCCTCAGTCCTATGGACATTATATCAGTTTAGTGGATCCACACAGCCAGCGTTAGTACCTATGGTACGATATTAACACCCTTCCAAGTGGGGTTACAGCCTGGACCCCAATTAGCTAAAATTGGGGAATGTCGGTTATATAATACCTCTCACAGTCTCAGTTCCAGTTCCAATTCAGTTCTTCAGTCTTTGTATTGTTTGACCAAAGCATACAGATTTTAGTTAATTTTAATATTTCAGTTTACATATTTTACTCAGTTCATGTCATATGCTTGGTCATGCATCCTCAGTGTCTACAGATTTTCATGCATGTTCAGTATCTATAAATTTCATGCTCTCTATTCTGTATTCCATGCTTTACATGTATATTCAGATAGATTATTACTCCTATTCATGAAACCTTGCATGTTATCCTACCTCATTTAGCATACCAGTATATTCAAAGTACTGATTGCATACCTTTCTTTTGCACTATGATGTCTCTTAATAGGTGTTGACACTCAGTTCCCGGATCACACTTAGTCCCTCAGATTCATAGCAATACAGTAGTAGCGGTGAGTCTTTATTACCCCCGAGGATAGGCTATCTTATTTCATGTCTTTATTTTAGTAGTCAGTGCAGTTAGTTGGGGGCTTGTCCCATCAACTCTCAGTCATTCTATCTTAGAGGCTTTTCAGACATTACTGCCAGTTAGTTGTTCATTTTATCGCTACTTAATCAAATTCAGACAGTCATTTTCCTAGATTTATATTTCAGTTTGAATTCAAATATTTAAAACCTTATGGAAATTCAGTTATTTTTCCGCAATTCTAGATTATATTATCCAGTAATCAAAATAGGTACCAGCTCATGGGTTAGCTTGTAGTCCCTCAGTACTATAAGCACCATGTAATGACTAGGTGGTAGTCTCGGGTCATTACAGAATGCCCGAACCCAGCCAATCCAAAGTATGTAAAAAGTGTGAACTATTCAAACAGTTATAAAGACCCCTACACTGGCAAAAATGGTTCCAATATTGGTTCCTCCATGACCTCCACCTTCCATGATAAGCTACACAAACCCTGTAAGCCTAATTAAAACATTTACACATAACCCTTTTATTAAACCAAGGAACCTTCTATAAGGGCATCACAAAATTGTATTATAATACCAATATGCTTGAATGCTTACAGAATTATGCCATTCGAATTATCTATCAACCTAGGAGAATCCACAACCCCCAGGTTCTAATTTAAAAACCATACCACGGCCACAAAGTTCTTATAAATCCATTTACATCAGTCCATGGACACCAAGGCCTTTTCAAATTCATTTATGTTCCATTAACCTTTTAGGAAATGCAATAGTTCAAAAGTAGGTTAAATCATGCATATTTCCATATTCTAAAACCAATTTATGGAGTGGGTTAAGGTTAATGCCAATTCCATACCAATTATAATAATTTTGAGGGAATGCCATGACACCCTTCCCATTCACCATACCCAATGCATAAATTTTGTTCCAATACCATGAGATAAAGCATGAATTAACAGTTGTAAAACCATAGGGAAACGAAATAGGTAATAAACATTCAAAACCCTCAACCCATCATTCAAAATCCAATAATTAAATTTACACAATCCATTATTAAGCAAATTTTTTAATCTAAAACTAAGTTAGGGAAGAGATATATGCCTGAAACACCAAGGGATTTAGAAGAGAAACCACAAATCGAGCTCTAGATGTTCAATCCCTTAAAACTCTAGCCTTGATCTTTATGAGGGAATTTAAGAGAGGAGAGAGTTCTTATGTTATGTTAAATGAGTAGAAATAAGGAAAAAGAAATATTTTATATCATGGAATAGTAGTGGGGTAAGAGAAAAAATCCACCATACCCTCATGTAGGAATTTTAACTCTCAATCACTAAAGGTATCGTAATGACTTATGGTCATCGGCCACGAGTCATCACCATGATTTATAGTCATGGCAGTGACTCAGAGCCATCTCACTAGTTTGGTCATGGGTCCCACCACCCTACTCGTGACCATACTATACAACTCGTGGGGTCCTAGTCATACTCAAGACAAAAATCTTGGTAATCCTCACTGGTTTAACTACGATAAGTACTGCACGACTTGTATAGAGTGAATACGACTCGTAGGGTCTTAGTCCTTGCCTGGATAGTAAGCTTAACACACATGGAATTTTTTAGAGTCCCAAACCTGGGGTATTATAAAGGTAGCATTAAAATTTTTTGATTGGGTTTCTATTACCAATAAAGAATGGAATACTCAAGAGGTAGATAGAGGCACTGGTACTTATGCTGTTTGTTCTTCCAGCAAGCAAAGAATTATAAATGATACAATAAAATAAGATTTTTCACAACATAGTATAGAGATTGGGTTGCTGATGAAGTAATTCTCTATGATGAATGCTAAAAATATGAAAGTTGTTAGCTCAAAAGGTAAAGCTCCTAGGTCATATCATTCTAATATTAATGAAGACTAAAAGTATCTAGCTAGAGAATTTCTAGGTTTTTGAGCCAAGGGACAGGTGTCTAGTTAAGACACTTAGAACTCGAGACAAAGGAACCAAGGTCAAAACTAATATTAACATAGATATAGGGATTAAAGCAAAGAGTAAGATGGTGGCTGGATATGAAAGAATCAATACAATGAGTAGATTGGTGTTTATGTTCCACTAGGGAACAGAGATGCTGATTAGAAAATATAAGCAATGTTGTCAAAGATGGTTGGGGGTTAGGCAAGTCAAGAGAGTTACCTTAAGTAGATTAAGGTAGATATTTCCAAACTTAGCCAAAAGTTAGAATCATCTGCTAATGCGAACAAAAATCTTGAGAAACAATTTGGGGAAATGTCATCCATATTGAATCAGCATCAATTGAGCACTACTTAGAGCAACCCTAAGCAAAATCAAATGAATGACAATTACTTTCTAGAATCACCACTTGGAGTTATAAGGCTAATATAGATCCTCTTATGCTTGTGGTTGAGGTACAAAGGAATTATGTGGATGATATTGGTGATGCACTAAAAGAAAAATTTGAATGTTGGTCACTAATGATGAGTCATTATGAAAATTGACGGGTATGGGTAAGTGTGTTGAGAAGGATAAATGAAAGAGAAAGAAAGATGAGCCTATAGTGAAGACTATTACACGACCTTCCCAGTATTTTCTTCAAATATTGAAGAACAACAAAGAAGAAGGAAAGTATAGAAAGTTCATTGAGATTCTAAAAGAGTTGAGTTTGAACATCCCTCTTCATAAAAATCTTGAGCAAATGCATAGGAACGCAAAATTTATGATGGATTTTGTAACAAAGAAGAGAGATATCACTTATGAGGATGTTGATGGGTTCCATCATTGAAGTGTGATTACTCTTGTTCTCTAGAAAAAAATGGATCTTGGATCTTTTATGATTTGGTGGACTACTAGGACATCTAGATTTGCTAGAGCTATATATGACTTGGGTGCAAGGATTAACTTGCTACCATAGGTATTGTTTAAATAATTAGGCTTGAGATCTCCCAAACCAACAATAATGTGGTTGTTGATGGAAGATCATACATTGAAGAAACCTGTGGGTATATCATTCGATATTTTGGTAAAGGTAGACACCTTTATCTTTTTTGCTGACTTTGTTGTTTTGGATTTTGAAGTTAATTTTGAGACACCCATATTCGTAGGAAGACCAGTTTTGTCCTCTGGTAGAGCACTGGTGGACATGGAAAAAGGTGAGCTTAAGTTTAGGCTTAGTGATAAGGAAGTCATATTCAATATTTGTAGGAATATAAAATAGATGAATTACATAAGGGTGGTTACGGTGATATGTTGTGATGACCCTAGAGGGCAACCCTTTGGCTACCTTGATGAATTTTGAGTAATCGAGGTACCCAGGTCGTTCTGTGATATTAAATTAGGCACTGCTTGGGTGGCAACCCAAGGTACCTTATTAGTTTTACATTTTTGTTGATGCATGTTAGTGTGATTGACATCGGATCTATGCACCCAACATGCCACACATATTTTCCTAACTCTCTTGCTTTGTAGTGGTCTACTACATTGGGGACAATACATATCTATTTGATGGGTATTAGGGCTGCTTATAGGTCTAGATGTCCTCTTAGGGGGTTTTTGTTGCCGTTCTATTTTCCTCGAAGTGTGTTCTTAGTAGAGTCAGCATATTCATATTATTTTATGTTTTTTTGTGATGTTTTGTGTTGTTTGTGTTTAACTAGGATAAACATAAGTACCTAAGAGAAGCTGACGTATTTTGTTATTGAGAAAAATAATACCTCTACAAATTTTTTCTTTGAATTGTGTGATGTGCTTATGTAGGTGACCACTATGAATCTTGTTATGGCGTTAGGATTAGGGATATAATAATTATAGCTATAATTTGCATGAACCAGATAGTATTTTGTGACACAAACCTATGCCATATGTGTGTGTGATGCTTACTTAATTCCCATTGTGTATTGAATCCAGAACGTACCCAGTTCGTCATTCATAGGTTGTTGGATAGTTGGTTAGGAAAGGATCACATGCCATTCTTAAATTAGTCCATTATTCGTGCAAATGACCTTCCAAATGAGAATTATTTTCCTTTGAACCCTGTGTTAAGACTATGTAGACCTATCTTATTTTTTTTACCTTTCACCTTTCTAATTTAATTACAATGAACCTATTTTTGACCTGGTCCTCCTTCGATACTGTGCACCTCAACTTAAGAAAATCGCCTAAGTTGAGGGTGGCTATCATAGGGGTGCATGGTTAGAATTAGGTATAATGGAGGGCATAAATAAAGGAAAATAAAGTAGGGTTGGGTGTGGTAAAAAAAGAAAGAAAAAAATTAAAAAGAAAAAGAAAAGGAATAAAACAAACTGCAGCCAGCCTAAATAAGCAATAAAATGAAAAATCGAGAAATAAGGGTGGACTGAAAGAAAAATTAGTTGATAAGTGGACCCCAAATGTAATAGTAGTGCCAAGGAGGCATAGTCACTAAATTTCGAAATATAACATACTAGCCCCCGAGCCTACATTACAAGTTGAGTAAAGTCCTATAGTGATCCTATCCTGTTTGTCCAAAATACTAAGGTAAAGAAAATAAGGGCAAGCCTATGGCATTCTATGCACATTGTTGAAACTTCTTTTGTGAGTGTGAGTGCTATTCTATTGAGTGAGTGAAACTTATTTGTTATGAGGCTACATGGGTTGTATTGCTAGATGCTTATCTATCCGGGTAGGTTTATTTGTACATATGTTTGATTATTTATTGCTAATGTTATTCCATAGATTGATTCCCTTGGGTCATATTGTTAGGTTGCATAGTCCACGTAGTCAATTTTTAATAGTTAAAGGTAGGAGGTGGTGATGTTTTTAAGCTGAAGTAGAGATTGATTGTCGTAGGTATCTTAGGTTTTTTTGTTAAGATTTTTGTTATATCTTGTTAGGTTTTGTTTCCTAGGAATTGCAAATATTCTAAGTTGAGGGTGTTGATGTGCCATGGTTTTGTGGTAGGTTCGATGCTTAAAACCATGATAAAATGCAAATACTTATGCTATTTTGTTAGATATGATGCGTGTTTTGGTGTATGTTGCAGTAAAACTAGGTTGGAAGTGAAGTGGACCAAAATAAGAAGAAAAATCTCTAAAAATATGAATTTATTTCCTATACTACTATTCATTGGGTGATTATATGACTCGTACCCCAAGGTGTCATGAGACCAATAGGACCTACTAAGTCAAAGAGTAAAGTAGAGGCGACTACGACTTGTAGGGATCAACTACGAGTCATAGGATAAAGTCGTTCTGAGCATAATTGGCCAAAGTTCTAAAGATATACAAGTTAGAGCCCCAACAGGAATGACAGGTGACCTTAAGTCGTATGGACACGCCACGACTCATAGGGGGGAGCCATTCTAATTACATTGAGAAAAGTTCTAAAAGGTGAAAATCTACTAGAGTGACAATAAGTCAATCCAACAACTCGAGGGGTCTCACAATGAGTTTTCATCACTAATAACAAAATGGAGACAATGGTGCTAACAATGCATCATCATTAGTGCAGACGACTCGTTGCCTAAATTTTAGGCACTATCGACCTTATTTTCCTAGTTTGTTTTGGTTAGGTTTTCTATGTTATTTTTTGAAACTATAAATACTTCTTTGATATTTTTGTAGTATTTTACACACTCATAATATTCATAAACATATATTGATTTTAAGATTAGCTTTTGTTCTTGGAATCCTATTTGTTCGTGGTTTGGTTGATTATTAATTTGAGACTTTGTGTTTTATTCTTCAATTGTTGTGATATTATTTTCTATAGTCTCTTTTATAAATTCCATGGAATTTGTTACAACTATGAGCGGCTAACTGCCTTAGCTAGGGCGGTGGGAACCTTGGCAGAAAAAAGAAGGGAAGTGTGAGATTCTTCCAGATCATTGTTTATGCATGCATTGTGGTCTTCTTTTAATTGTTTGTTTCCTTAACTACTGCAGAAGCTAATGGCTTGTCTGTATTCGAGATCATCTACATAGTAGAGATTAAGATTGTGAAAAGAAGATTATAATAGTGATTCAAGGCTATCAATAATCACCTGATTAACTTCACACTTACAAGGTAATAGTTAACCTAGGATTGAACACAAGGGTTTGAAAGGAAATACTCTAAGACTCACAAGGTGAAGAGTAAAATTCACCAAGGCATTCACAGGACGGCTGATGATACTTATCTTGTCAGGTTATGCATGTATGGAATTAAGATGGTCAGATTGAACACGATAAACTTACGAAGTTAGGAACCTCGGGGGAACACAGTACTATGTTCATCTTAGATTGGTTATAACCGAAAGCAATCAAAACTTGTTAGTAGTTCTTGTTTACTACAAATTCCCCCTATTTAATTTTTTATACTTCTAACTACTTCAACAAGTTCATAAAATATATTCGGCCTATTAACTATGGGAGTGACCCTAACCTAGTTGGGTTACTATAATTTGACAATGACCATATTGTATCTTCTTGAAAGGTATAGTTTGGGTGACATCAAAGAGCTTCCAAGGTTAAGACTTTTAACACATTGATGTACAACCATGGTTTCTAGCCACTATTGATATTTATCATGATTTTTGATCTATAAGGTTGATATTATATCTTAAAAATTTTCATACTCAAAGTCATCTACCCAAATTAATCTTACAACTACATTATTGAGTGGGGATATGTATCTTTAATTTGGATGCATCAAGTTATTTTCCCTTTTCACTAACCAACTGTGGTGTTTATGTATATCTCTATCCTAACCACAAATCATGCTTTAAAATTAGCCCCTAACTAACTAAATATATTATCCACTCTCTTCATTCTTCATTCCATCTCTCTATTCCTATGGTCAATTTGAGTTGGGACTATAATTTATCCTAAAGTTTGCAATTCTTTAGAATAGTAAAACAAGAATGCAGGAACAATTACATAACTTGATAAACATATAAACCAAACTTTAAACCATACTTAATCAATCATGTTGCACCTCACCCATATAAATAGGGTGTTTAGCCTCTCATAGTCTTACAAAGAATCACATAGATGAGTTCATGAATTAAAACTACAAGAAAGAAAAAGAAAAGAAGAAAAAACCCTCATTTTAGCTACTTGATGTATTCTTTTCTCCCCCAATTCGTGTGTGCTTCGAAAGATGTGTATAAATTAGGCTAAGTACTCCTTTTATATCCCTAAAAGTCGTTCCTCAGCATTCCCATATGAAATATATGAATTTACCACTTTGCCCACTTAAACCAAGTAGGAAACCTAGTTTTAGTTGGTTTTGGAGTGTGTATTGTGATTTCGTATTTTGGACTATACCAAAGTGTTCCATCCTTTTTTCAGGGTCTTTAGGTTTTTGTATATCCCCCAATTTATCTAAGATAAGTCCCATAAGGATTACGTACTACTACAACATGTTTTCTACTCCAAGTAGGAATTGGAACCGACTTTTGCCCACTTATACAAAGTGGGCAAAGCGGAGGCCATTGTTGCACCCAATCGCACATGCAAGTGTACGTAGTACACCAAATAATATAGTGGCCATAATAAAAGCAATGTGTTGATCCCATAGGGACTTATGTTAGGCAACTATCCAGTTCTAGTTATACTATTAAGATTAACTAAGTGCTAAAGTAACCAAGATTATTTGCGAGTAAACAACTAAACGTAAACATAACAATACGATAATGTAAAGGTTCTCAAACATTGATGGGGAAAACCTAGGGTTAAGGTACGATGAAACATCCTACTTAGCTATGCAATCTCATTAGTTTTGTTAATTATCTTGGTTGTTGATTCAGGGGGGGGGGGGCATATCATGATCTTGGTCTCCCAAACCTATCTTACAACTATCTTACAACTACATCGTTGAGCGGAGATTCAAGAAAAAAGATAAACGCCTTTGTATACTTCCTTTATATGAGCATAATAGGGATAATTAGGTACATTCCTATCCTAAAATTAAATCCTAACTTCAATTTATTGAATGGTTATGATCCTATTACATATATCCACGTTCTATTCTATTATTACTCCTTTTAGGCTCATGATAGAAATATGCATTTATCCTAGGGGTCAGGAATCCATAAGATAGTTAAAACAAGGATACATGAACAACCAAAAATGATAAAAACTATAACCAACTTAATTCAACAGCATAAGCAATCATGTTCCTGGCCTTAACCCTAGATGAGGGTGTTTAGCCACTCATGGACGTACAAAGAACCATACGAGTATAATCTATGTAATAATACAAGAATAAACTAAAGTAAGAGATCAAAAACCCTAATTGAAGCCTTTTACGGTGTATTTTAATCCCCACAAGTCGTCTATGGAGTTTACCTAAAGGTTGAAGTGTCCTATTTATACTTGGCCAAAGTTGGCCGATTTGGACTAGCTAGCGTGCCACACTAATATCGCACCTCTTAGGTAGTGTGACACACTGATATCATGGAGGGATAATATTTTGGACAATTAATTTTCAACCAAGAATTTTCCACTCCCTTATAGCAATGCTTAGGCAGCGTGGAATGCCAATGAATCCATAATTTCCAAATTTTGTCATGCTTTGCTCATTGCATTTGGTCTTCAAGTCCTTCCATCATTATTGTGTTTCATCTTCCAACATAGCTTTTAATTCATATTAAAATCATTTCAATGATATCAAAAAGTTTCCTACAATAATAAACACCACTAATTAGCCCCTTAAGCGCACTAGAATCAAGCAAGAAAAACTAGAATGACACATAGCTCAAATTAAGAAACTAGTTATCTCCTTTGAACTCTGATTGAACATCTTACTTCAAAATTTGATTTTCACACACCTTAAACATAAAAATTACATAAAATAACGCTTATAATATTATTTATATAAATATTAACTCATTACGCACACAAGAAGTCCTCAAAACCAAGCTAAATGAGGCTAGATAACAACACTTTGGTGTGCAAATCCACCTAAGATCAGCCATAGCAGGGGCATTACGGGCATGGGGGTTGGAGAAGGGCTGAGGGTAGAGACAAACTAGAATATACATCAATCATATTGGGTATCTCATGGATGAGGACCAGATGTAGGCTACGCAGTGCGGAAGGTGAGTCAACCAGGCATAATTCCATCTGAATTTGTCTCTTAGTTCTCGTTGAAGCTTGCTCGTGTTTCATAATCACTTATAGATCATATACAGATTCCATTATCACCTAAAGAATCTCCAAAATACTCCTAAAACATATTATCATATGAATTGGACCATACAACACACAAAGCTCCTTAAAACCATACAAGAGCAAGTGTAGCTTAGCCTAGTTGAACTAGTTATCTCATCTAATCTTTAGTTAGACATTTTGACTCATGTATTGATTCATTTTTCAATTTAAACTACCTAAACATGAGGATTAGAAAAAATATTACACAAATATAACTATATATTCACATTAATAGACTAAGTTGTCCTCCAAACTAAGCTGAACGTGCATAGATAATGGAACTTAGGTGTATAAATACACCTAAGATCACCACCCCACACTTAAAGCCTTGTTCATCATCTAACAACTCTTTACACTCATATTAATAATGGAGAAATCTAGCAACACCAATTGAAACAAGACACTCAATCTATCATAACTATCATAGGTAGCAAGTTCACAACAAGCATGATAAATTATAAACTTCAAACACAGAATGACTACTCAAACCTCCTAGCCTCAAGACTTAACTCCACAAAATTATAAAACTCATGCATATTGCTCAAACAAGTGATCATAAAAGTCACATATCTTTCATTAAACAACACCCTCATATTAATAGAGTAACATAAAATCACTCATGAATATGCAATTTAACACAAGAATAGGTACAAGACTAGAATTATACTCACTCTCCCAAAGAATTCACATGCAAAATAAGATGAACCACAATCTTACCCTTAGTGTATTAATCCACTGATATAATAATATTAAATCTCAAGATCAATTAGGACTCTAAGGGTTGTAATGTAGTCTAAGGGATGGGTAGGAACTATTTTTGGTAAAAATGATGAATAACTTTCTCAAATGCTTTAATATATCACACTATTCATATATCTTATTATTTAACCACCTATTTTCCACCTCTTTAATCTTCCACAACAATCTTTTATTTTACCTCTCTGAAAATATGTCAATTTAAGTGCAAAGCGATTATCATCAATATAATTACCCAACTTTGAGTCAGGGTCGAATCCACGAGGAACAATGTGAGTGGAGAGTAAACTAGTTCGAAATTAAAGTTACTTGTTAAGTTCAATCCTAAGATACAAGTAATTGGGGGGTTTTAAAAATTTTGATGATATAATTAATTTTTTAGGACTTCTGAAGGACTAACTCAGACGATGAATAATTAGAGCATAAACAATTAGAAATGGATCTTGGGATTATGCTTTCCTAGGGGCAAATTATTCATGTGAGCATGATGATTCGGTGCAAATACTAGTCGTTAGTGGTGTGGTGGGCTGGGCTATAAGTCCTTGAGGCTAGTTTGTCAATAAAGTCTTAAAGATGCCACTCATTGACCCGTTCGAGTACCTAACAAGTGTGTCAATTAAATCCACCCAACACCTCAGTTGGGTATCACTATTTCTAGGATGATACCCAAGGTATAGTAAACACCTCACCCTAATGTCTAAGATAGTGAGAATTAGCAAACTATGCCTATAAATTGTCTACTATTGCCTTGGTTCCCATACCCTCTTTCAAGAATGATGTGGGTTCCAAATATTTACCCAAACCCTCTTTCAAAGATGGTTTGAGATTTCAAGAGCTTGGGATTTTCACCTACAAATCCATGTGGGTATTTGGGGGTTTCACCCATAAATCCCAACCAAATTAATCAAGCAATAGTAGAACCCATTCCCCAAAAACTAACATGTACACATATGAATCATATCCCACACACAATTTCAATATATTGTAACATAATCCCAAGAGGAATAACTAGATACACATAAGATTAATAAGCAAGATATACCCAAAAATCTCTATTAAACTGATTTATTGAAAGATAAAGAGAATGCAAACTACAAGCTTTAGGGTTCAGCAAATCTTCAATGGAAATTGCCAATCCTCAACTTGAAAGCTACTATAAAGTATTCTTCACCCAAAAATTTGTACAATAGTTGTCCCTTCAAAAATAGAAACAAGATGGTGGAAAAATTCCACAAAAGTTGGATCTCCACTATGGGATAGGGTTTGATCCTTTTAAAGGAATATGGGAATTAGTTGTTTGCACTTACAAATCTACCCCTGGGCATAATCCTGCTTCATCGCGATCGCGGCTACTACGATTGTGGTCAGAACTTGTAATCGCGGTGTGTTGACCTATCTTAATTGGTCACGATCAAGGCCCTCAGACCGCGATCGTAGTAATTGAGGATTGTTTTCTACTTTAGGTTTTCCAGCTATACTTTATTCTACCTTTTTCTTCTTTTTAGCTCAAATCAACATCTTTCCATCTCATAACATGTATGCCTACAAAATATGGATACTAGTGCATTTAATCACACATATGTCTAACTTATTTATTCAAATTCATGGTAATGTACACGAATGTTGAGTGCAAATAAGTGGTAAATTCACCACTCATCAACACCCTTAACTTAAAGATTTGCTTATCCTCAAGCAACACTACCTCTTATAATAAGACAATGCACATTTATGCCCGAATTTCATGACCTAATGATCACAATGACTTCAAGCTTAGTTGATACCACACATTGCTCCTCAAACACAGGCAAAGCTATTTTTCGACAACCCTCAACATGAAATACAACATCAAAGGATGCAAAAGACTTCAAAGATCAACCATGCAACAATCACTAATACTATAGAGGTGACTCGACTTTGACCTTAATAACAACATACTCTTTTTGCCTTATTTTGCAGGATATGATAAAATCACAAACATTGACTTGTTTACATCCCTCCTCTAAAGAAAGAAAATTCCACACACCAAGTCGTCAAATATGAAACAAGGAATTTATATGCAAAACACACACACACTCTCTCTCTCTCTCAAGAACTCTCAATGCTAACAAGTACCTTGTCATATGCTTACCCTTATTTTAAATCGCCATTACAATGAAAATACTTGGTTGGAAATCACGAAGGGCATTTTGAACTTGTAATGTAGGTTCGGGGTAGGGTAGGATATCTTTTAGGAACAACAAGGTTATGCCTTCCTTGAACATGTACATCACACTATTCCATCCAACTTTAATCATGGGCCACTTATTTTGCTTTTACTTCTTTACACAAGTGCCTATTTTTTATTTCCTTGGTTCACCCATTTTCTTTTCATTTCTTTTTCTTGCACCCTTTGTGCTTCTCTTTCCTTTGTTGGATCCTTTATTTTTTCTTATTCATTTTTTATCAATGTTTAAACCTATAGGCACTCACTTAAAACTTTATGGCCCTAAGTTACCTCTTACAGTCATCAACACCCCCAACTTAGTCTTTTAGTCTCAAGTTGCAATTTTAAGTTCATGGAGGGTAGGGTTAAAAAGAGCTATAAAAATTGAAAAACTTATGGCTTGCAAAGTGTTTACCAAAGAAAAATCTAAAGGCTCAAAGTGGGTGACTAGGAATAACATCTATACAAGGGTAGGCTTTTTAGGTTAAAGTGGACTTCCAATGTCACAAAGATAGCCTAAGATTATCTCACCAACCAAGTACAATAAAAATTAGCCTTGAGAGAATAATGGGGCAAATTCTAGATGGTAGAAGTACACATGAGATTTGGACAAATAACCTCACACATGGATTCCAAATTCACTAAAGAGGCTCAATTGCTCCTTCCGCAAGAGACTAAAATGGAGTATCTACCAATTTTTACAAGCCAAGATTTTTTGGAGTCACAAAAAGAGAAAAAAAATTGTTACAAGGTTACTCACCTCCATCCCCTTGATTTTTGAAAGAATTTGGACGGAGGGGGTGTTTTCTTGTCATTTGCACCATACATAAATTGCTAAATATGGCATCAACTAAAGCCTTCATCTCACATTTGCCTTTTATACGGGCAAACCATATGGCTACTCAGAGTTCGCCATAGGTTTAAGTGTGATCCTAAATCCAAAATACTACAGGTACTCAGACTTCCCTTGCATTTGTGATCTTGATGCTACGGGTACTAATACTTTCACTGCATCCATGGCTCAAAACCCAAGTACAACACTTTTACCTTAAGAATGTCGTCACTCAATCTATCATAGGTAAAAGATCATCTAATATCATCACAACTAAAATAAAGATAAAATAAAACAAAAATCTAAAAACAAACTAAATAAATAATCCATGAAATGTAGCCACCACCAGAGTGCACCACCAAAGTCATCCAAAATGTGATCAAAACATCCATAAAATGTCAAAAGAATACCAATTTGGGGATCGGTACCCCCAACTTAAAATATAGCAGTGTCCTCACTGCACCATTAATAACGTAAGAGAAAAGGGTGCTCCCTGAATCTGGATCAAGAGCTACTCTCTGTTTCTAACTCTGAACCATCACCACCAGCATCAGAACCTGACCGCTTAGCAAGTTACTCATCATCAGTCTCTATTCTAGGAGAAGGTAGCCTATCACGGGGTTTCAGTACCTTCCATAAGCCCTTTACTCCCTTCTATGACATGACCCAAAATTGGGCCATGTCATATGGGCACCTCAAGCCCACATAAATCGGAGGACGCCCGATAACCCATCACAGTCATCACATCAATCACATGGGTTGGGTAAATCCCGACCATATAATAAGATAGAGAAAAACATTCTACAAGTAATAACTTAAACATGTCTAAGAACTTTATTAGATCTATCAACTCAAGAATGTGCCTAAGTCTATAGTCATCAATAATACCTTTATACAACCAAAGTTTAGAAATGTATATATCGGGACAAGCACCCAACAATAGTGAACAAAGTCAAATGACTAAGTATAAAGATAGGAGACGAAGGATAAATGTCTCCTAAAGAAAGGAAGCGCACCACTCGATAGTCAATGCACGAACCATTACATCACCTAATCACTGTGCATGAAGAGAAGAAGATGCTCCGGCCTCTATGTCATGTGGGGAGATAACTTCTGGAGACTATTAGCGATTGGAACGCTAGCATGTAACTCAAGGATAAGGATAAAATAGCATCATCATTCAACAACAAGTCAATATATATCATATTCAATCACATTCATAACCTTATCCATACATATAGACATATCACATGCCAACCAAGGGGACAAGTCTTATCAACACTTAGAAAGCACTCATTTATCATGAATGCAATAGAGATTCGAACTTTCCACACTCATTGACTCAAGAATTTCTTTTTAGGCATAGAACTTTAACAATATTCACATATCATCAAGTAAGGCATTCTAAACACATACATGTCTATTTAAGTGAGGGACTCTATCCACTCACACACATTCATTCAAGCAAGGGACTCTATCATATGCTCACATATTAGGCAAGGGACTCTAAACTCATGTCATATTAGATAAGGGACCCTAACCCCAAGATAATTCATTTAGAGAGGTACCTCGATCTCATGAGACCTCATTATGCAAGGGACATTAACCACAAGCCATCACAACTCTCATTAGTCAACATTGAGACTCTAACCCTTTGTCAATGCATCCATATATATATAATTTTACACATAAGGACTTTAACCCAGTTACCTAATTCAACACCATACTTGACCATATGGTCTTCGTGGGAGCCTTCATTACTCAACCATTTCAATAGGCCGATGCCTTAATTCAATTAATCATATAATTAAAACTATGGTCCTTCAGACCCTTACAAGCTATTCATACTTCCCTAGCAATTCTATACCATAATTTAGTTCTACATAATTCAAGTTCATTTTCATGTTAGGGACTTTATCAGCCTCTTATTCATCAAACCATCAAGGTCAGCAATTACACAATACATGGCTCATTTTACTTTTAGAATATCATTTATCAAGCATTTATACATATAGGGCTATTACCCTAGTTTAAAGCATCATCATTATGTAACTAGACATCTCACTTAGAAATTTTCACAAATACCTTGTGTACATGACTTTACCCAGGGCCAATTTCATGGTAGAAATCATTAAGACCAGGGTTAATCAAAACCCACATGCTAGATAGCTTACAAAAAGTATTCATATGTGCAAACTACCATCAATAACATATATAAGCATAAGATGAATCACCAAGAATATTGAGCATGCAAACTTACTAATACAAGTGTAAAATACATGTGTTTGGACTTATTTAGCAAGGGAAAGAGTTACATTCCTTAAACAAGATGATCACCAAGAATTTTGACTCCTCTTTTCCTCTGGAAGACGACTCTTGAAACCCTAGCCTCCAATTCTTCAAAGATGAGTTTGAGAGAATATTTAGGTTGTTTGATCCATCAAAATAGATGTTTAGGAGGCTACACACACATATAATGAGAGGTCTTAGAGTTTTAGACTTGGGAAATGACCACAAGGCCCTTAGTTAAAAGCTGAAAATTAAATCTGTCCAGGGGTACAACTCACATAAGTGTCGTACCCTAGGGTACAAGTGGTACCCCCTGACTCCTACCCTAGTATTCTCCTAGATCAAACATATTTTTAAGGATACGAATATACACCCATGAGTCATATACAAAGGGTATGATTAACCCCTAACTCGTATGCTCCACTCATAACAAAATCAGTCCACTCCAAGCTAAGATCTCACTCCATACGACTCACCTATGTATGACTCATACTTGTAGGTACGATTGAGTGGAGGGTTACTTGTACCTAGGGCAGTGAGTGAGCCTCACCATACTGCCTAGGATATGAAAGGGGAGTAAAAGAAGGATACGACTTTTATCCAAGGGGTATAACTCAATCCCCTAGTTGTACCCGCCCAATAACACCAAAAGGTGATATTTTTAAAGGGTTCTAAGTCTAGATGTTTCAATTCTCCCCTACTTGGATCATTCATCCTCGAATGAGGGTTTTACAACTCGAGGCTACTCCCTAGTCGTGATAATGGTGCTTACGATCACAAGTAACCACAAGCTAACCTATGAGCTGGTACCTGTTGTGAGCACTGAATGAAATATAAACATAACACATACGTAGAAGATAAATTGAGAATGTATGTATATCTGAATACTGAAATACAAAATAATAAATGTCTTAAACAACTGATAAGATCTTAAAGTAACTATCTTGCTATCTAACTAATTGTTTGAATAACTGAAAGCCTCTATATTGACTGAGAAGTTGATGGGACAGACCCCCAACTAACTATGACTGTATAAATAAAATTATGTACTGAAATAACTGAATATTCATAACATGTCCTCGATGGATGAGGACTTACCACTACAGCTATTGATTTGTGCTGAGTTGTCTAACTATGGTCAGAAAATTGTGCATCCGAACCTATGATATAAGACATCATAGCTCAAAGAAGAGTATGCGATTAGTACTTTAAATGTACTATTATATGAGATGAGCTTAGGCTGATATACATGGGGTACTATGCATATGAAATATGGACTAACTAAATAGTATGAGATAACTAAACATTAATGCATAAAATCTGTGACACCTGAGAATGAAGGGCCAAGCATAAATCTATAATCTGAAATAAGTCTGAAATCTAAAAGACTATAAACTGATAACTGAATAACTGAGAATCTATATGATTTGGTCAATCAAACCTGAACTAAAACTATACTAAATACTCTAATAAGACCATGGGAGGTATCATCTAACTGACATGCCTCAATCTGAGCTAATCATTGTACAACCTATAACCCTAGTTGAAAGGGAGTTAGTACCATGCCATGGGTACTAAATTGGTTGTGTGGATACTCTAAATTGGTATCCTGAAGAACTAAGGAGTCACCCTCAACTGGCAGGTGTTCTAATAAGATATGTGTCACACTCAACTAGTAAGTAGACAACTGTAACCTACGCTATCTACATATTTCTGGAACTCGGGGATTTGTACTAAGGGTCACACCCTTTACTGTCAGGTGATCCCCCATCCCTAAGTTCGCTCAATTGTAAATCCTACTCCCAACTGAATTGACACTGATACTAGAAAGGACTGAACTAGACTAAACATTATTACATAACTGATAGTGCTCATCATGATCATAAACATGTAAGTATACTGATAAGACTTATGGATCAATTGTTTAAGTACTTGAATGGATTTAACAATTATGCCATATAAAAGCTTTAAAACCATAGTAGGGGATCATTGTTCAAAATACAAAACTTAGGCATTTCATCAAACACATGAGAGTTGTGAATTTAAGCATGGGGATAGATAATGCATGTATGAGTAACATAATCATGAGACTAAAATCATAAATTAGGTATTTAAAGTGAAGCTTTCAACATTCAAAACATGTAATAGTTTATTCCACTTGAAAACAACACTTATAAACATAACCTGAATTAACAAGAGATTCATGGAGATATTTAATTTAACAAGGAACAAATAATTTAAAACCAAAAAGGGATTGTTGGGTTCCATTGGTGAAAAGAACCCAAGAATGAATATCACATAACCTCACTAGATGATTTCATAAATATTCTTGAGTTCTGAAGCTCGAATTCCTTGAGAATGGATTAGGGTTTTTTCTTAAGGAAAGTGTGGCTTCTTTTGAGAGGGTTTGTGATTAAAAGAGCAAATAATGCTCTTTGGGGAGCTAAATTTTGTGTTATGGACAAGTTTAGGTGGGGTAATTGACCAAAATGCCATTAATTAACAAAGAACAAAAAGCTGGAGGATAGGGAGGGCACAACACACGTATTAGAGCGGCGCACTAGAGGGCCCGGCTCCCTCCCTAGAATGACGCACTGAAGGGGACAACACCCACATTAGAGCGATGCACTGGAGATGGAGATGCACACTTAGAGCGGTGATGCTGCGATTTTAGATTTCCAAACATTTTCTTACACTCATTCAAAAATTGTGAAACTCACCCAAGATATACTTTGAACAATCCCGATCATGAATTAACTTAAAAATTGATGTTTTGAGGTCGGGAAGATCCAAAATAAAATTACTAAGTCCCAACACATAGTGAAATTACTATGTCATGGACCCCTTTAACATACAATTGTGAGTTGAATTGAGCTAGGATCTTATAGGGTAATATAATATGTCCCCCTTGGGAACATTCGTTCTTGAATAAGGCTGCTTAGCTGAGAACACTGGAAGCTGAGATCATAAACTGAACATGCATGACTGCATAACTGATTTTGAAATATGACATGTGAACTGAAATCAATGTATGCAATGACATGAGATGGATTACATAGTTAAAACTGAGAACGAAAAAGAGTCAATCTGAGGAAAATCATTACCTTAAGTTGAGTCTGAGTTTGTGGATAAAATATGAGGGTACTTGGTTTGCATATCTACTTCTGCTTCCCAAGTGGCTCCCCGAATGGACTGATTTCGCCAAAGAACCTTGACCAAAGGAACTTATTTGTTCCCTAGTCTATGAATCTGACGATCAAGGATCTTAAATGGGACTTCTTCGTAAGAAAGGTTATCCAAAACATCCATTCATTCTAACGGAACAACTAAAGCTGAGTCACCAATACAGTTCTTCAAGAGGGAAACATAAAACATTGAATGCACTGATGCTAAATCTGCAGGCAACTCAAGATCATAAGCTACCTTCCCAAAATGACTCGACATCTTATATGGGCCAACATAACAAGGACTGAGCTTCCTCTTCTTGCCAAATATCTTCACTCCCCTTATGGGTGAGATTTTCAAATAATCCAAATCACCAACCTTAAACTAAAGATCTCTTCTCCTTATATCTGTATAAGATTTCTAATGGCTTTAGGCGGTCTTCATCCTCTCTCAGACAACTTAAATTTCTCCATCGCATCAAACACTAAGTATTGTCCTAACAAAGCAACTTCACCTACCTCAAACAAACTAATAAGATATCTACATCTTCTTCCATGAAGAGCCTCAAACGAAGCTATCTAAACACTAGAGTGAGAAATGTTGTTATAGGAAAACTCAATCAAAGGTAAGTGATCATCCAAACTACCTCTAAAGTCAATAACACATGCTCTCAACATATCCTCTAAGGTCTGAATGGCCTTCTCTACTGGAACATCTGTCTGAGGATGAAAAGTTGTGCTGAGATGAACTTGGGTACTAAGACCCTTTTGAAAAGCCTTCTAAAAGTGAGAGGTAAACTGAGTATCTCTATCTGATATGATAGAAAATGGAGTCCAATGCAACCTAACCAACTTTCTAAGATAGAGCTTGGCATAATCCTCAGCTGAGTAAGAAGTATGAACAAGTAAAAAATGAAATGATTTGGTTATTCTATCTAAAATGACCCATATCGAATCATCCTAACAATGCGTAGGAGGTAATCTTGTCATAAAGTCCATGTTCACCACTTCCCACTTCCAAGTGAGGATACTAAACTCCTGTAATGTACCACTAGGCCTCTGGTGCTCAACTTTAATCAGCTGACAACTAGAATACTTTGCTACAAACTCTATAATATCCCTTTTCATACCACTCCACCAATAGATTTTCTGCAAGTCACGATACATCTTAGTGGATCTTGGATGGATAGAGTATCGCGCACCATGCGCTTTTGTAAGTATTCACTATCTCAAGTCGTCACACATGGAACACATAATCTACCCTGACAATGAAGTATACCATCTCCCCCTTGGGAGAAAATCTCCACCTTTTGATCTTTAACCTCCCCTTTAAACTTAATCAAACTAGGGTCTCTGTCTTTATTTTCTTTTACTTCATCAACCAAAGAAGATTCAAAACTATTTTGAGCCCATACACTACCCTCAGTTGAATTAACAGACCGAACACCTAATATAACAAGTTGATGAACCTCACAGACTAACTTCTTCTTATCCTGCTCAACATGAGCAACACTACCCATAGATAATCTACTAAGGGTATCTGCTACTACATTGGCCTTAACCAGATGATACAACACACTCATATCATAATTTATCAACAATTTAAGACACTTTCTTTAGTGAAGATTTAAATATTTTTGTGAGAACACATACTGCAATCTTTTATGATCCATGAACACGTCAACAAGAACCCTATAAAGATAATGTCTCTATATTTTCAAGGCAAAAAGAATAGCTGCCAACTCAAGATCAAGGATAGGAATATTCTTTTCATGTGGCTTAAGCTGTCTAGAGGCATAGGCTATGACCTTAACTCTTTTGCATCAATACATAACCAAGACCAACTCTTGAACAATCACAGTAAACTACAAACCCATCTGAACCATCTAGCAAAGTCAATACAAGAGCGGAAGTGAGTGGAGTCTTTAACTCCTGAAAACTATTCTCGCAAGAATCTGATCACTGAAACTTAACTTTATTCTGAGTCAATCAAGATATGGGGGATGAAATAGAAGAAAACACTTAAACAAACTATTTGTAATAGCCAAGAAAACCCAAGACACTCCTGATATCTGATGGACAAGGAAAGCTATTGATCTTAGCCAAAATTCACACATACTTAATTTTATGAACAACTGATGAGCTATAAGAGTCTGCAACATAATTCTTAGGTGGTCTGTATGATCATTCTCACTATGGGAATAGACAAGAATATAATTAATGAAGACTATGATGAACATGTCCAAGTACAGCTTGAACACTTTGTTCATCAAGTCCATGAAAGCAGTAGGAGTATTTGTTAGTCAAAAAGACATAACTAGAAATTTGAAGTGAGCATACGAAGTCCTGAAGGATGTCTTTCAAATGTCATATTCTCTGACTCTAAGTTGATGATTTCCAAATTTTAGGTCTATCTTAGAGAAGTAACTATAACCCTAGAGTTGGCAGAACAAGTCATCAATCCTTGGGAGTGGATACTTATTCTTGATTGTGACTTTGTTCAACTGACAATAATCGATGCATATTCTGAGAGACCAATCTTTCCTACATACGAATAAGACCAGAGTGCCCCATGGGGAAACACTGGGCCTGATCAAACCTTTATGTAAGAGTTCTTTCAACTACTCTTTCAATTCCTAAAATCAACTGGAGCTATTCTATAAGGTGGAATAGAGATAGGCTGGGTATCTGGGAGGAGATCTATTCTGAAGTTAATTTCCCTTTAGGAAGGAACTCCAGAAAGGTCTTCAGGGAACACATCAAGAAATTCCCTTACCACAAAAATGGACTCGAGACTGGGAGTCTCAGAACTAGAGTCTTTGACTAGAACAAGATGGTATATGAACCCCTTAGATATCATTTTTTCCTTAAGATAAGAAATAATTTGGCCCCTAAGAACTGAAGTACTACCCCTCCATTCATTGATTGGTTCATTAGAAAATTGAAACTGAACAACACTATTTCTGAGATCAACAGAGGCATAACATGAGTGGAGCCAATCCATGCAGAGAATGACATTAAAATTAGTCATCTCTAACTCTACGAGGTCAACTGAGATGACTTTCTAGGATACTGTGACCAAACAGTTCCTTTATACCTGCCTGGCTACAATTGAGGCACCTACTAGAGTAGACACTAAGAAGGGTTCTTCTAAAGAGTTGGGACTGATACCAAAATTGACTGCTATATAAGAAGTTACAAAGAAGAGTAAAGCTCTGGGGTCTAATAAAGCATAAACATGGAGATGAAAGACCTGTAACGTACCCGTAACCACATCAGGAGAACTTTGCTGATCATTTCAGTACTGGAGTGCATACAATCTATTCTAGCGCTAACCACTGGTGGCCTTGGAAGTGGCGCCCTACTGAGTTGGGTGACTTGTTGGAATTGGAGGACGATTAGACTGACCTTGCTGGCTGGCCATTGGGTAATATCTGACTCTGCATCCTGGCTTGCCACATCCAAAAAACACATCATTGTCGGCTCTACACACACCCTGATGATTCCCACCACACTTCTCACTAAGCAAATTTGTATGCCCAATACTTCACACTACTCTAGGATTTAGAGTCTAGCGCTCTATCCCGACTATCTTGCCTGAACTTATGCACTGGCACACTAGATGAAGATGGAGTTAGGACTGAATACTTCTGATAGAACTGAGAATGGTTACCACCCTCTGACCTTGGCTGATAAAAGTTAAAACTACCTATTCTTGCCCCTTATTCTTCCTTTCTTTCTTCTTAAGCTTCTCTTTCTCAATCTACTGAGCATGGATCATAAGTCTAGATAAGTCCATCTCCTTAATCAACATTGTTATCCTACACTCCTTTACCACACTATCAGATACACCAGACACATACTTACTCATTTTAGACCTATTGTCTACCACAACATTAGGAGATTGCCTTGCTAACTAAGTAAACTTAAGCGAGTACTCTTTACGCTCATGCTGCCCATCTTCAAATTAATAAACTCCTGCATCTTAGCTATCATCAATTCTAATGGTAAGAACCTATCTAATAAAGTCATGGCAAACTCCCCCAGTCAACAGGCCCTGCATCAACACCATGGTTCATCTTTCACTACTTAAACCAGGTGTGATCTACATCTTGCAACTGATATACAACAAACTCTCAATATCACTCAAAGTGACACCCATGATATCTGTCACTTTTTGAACCATATCAAAAAACTCCTGCAAATCCACCTGAGACTTGGATCCTATAAACAAAGGGGGATTCATTCGGGTGAAATCTCAAATCCTAGCTGCAGTTATATTTTCCCCTGGATTAGCTGGGGTAATAGCCTGCTGATTTTTTTGAGATGCCACTGAATGAGCTATGGTAGTAAAAGAAAATATGAACTCGGTGTGAGAGACATGCTCATTCAGGGAATCTTCCTGAACAGGAGGAGGTGAAGGCTTATTTCTACTACTTCTTCTATTATTTCTGTTAAGAGACGTTGTATGTAAATAAAAAAAGTATGAGTTAGAAAGAGAGATTAAATATAGATCATACTAATTTGCACGACATGAATACTGAAAGAAGGAAAATTTTTCCTAAAACATCTTGTAGCCTCTTGTCCATAAGTGTGTCACGCTTCACACCCATGCACAAGAATCTACACAACGCAACTTTCAAACTCCCTAGGACAATTTAAAACTCTGGGCTCTGATAATAAGCTTTGTCACGACCCGAGGCTACCCCTTAGTTGCGACAATAATGCTTATGATTACAAATGACCACAAGCTAGCCCATGAGTTGGTACCTGTTGTGAGCATTGAATAAAATATAAAAATAACCCATGTGTGGAAGACAAACTAAGAAAGAAATGTATATCTGAATACTGAAATACGAAATTCTAAATGTTTGAAATAATTGATAAAAACCAAAATTAACTAACTAATTGTCTAACTATTTGTCTGAATATCTGAAAGCCTTTAAACTTACTGAGGAGTTAATGGGAGAGGCCCCCAACTGACTCTGGCTATCTGAATAAAATAAAATATTAAAATAACTGAATAATCATAACATAGCCTTGACGGATGAGGACTCACCACTATGGCTTTTGATTTACGTAGGCTATCTAACAGTGTTCGAGAAACTATACGTCCAAACCTATGATATAAGACTTCATAGTGTAAAGAAGAGTATGTAGTATGTACTTTGTATGTAATGGTATATTAGATGAGGTTAGGCTGATATATATGGGGTACTGTGCATATGAAATATGTACTAACTAAATAGCATTAGATAACTGAACATGAATGTATGAAAGATATGACATCTGAGAATGTAAGACCAAGCATAAATCTATAATCTGAAATAAGTCTTAAATCTGAAAGAATGTAAACTGATAACTGAGAACTTTGGTCAAGAAAACCTAAACTGAAACTATACTGACTACTGTATTGAGACTGTGGGACGTATCGATATGAACTAATCTGAGTTAATCGGGGTCTAACCTCTAACCCTAGTTGGAAGAGTGCTAGTACTGTGCCACGGGTACTAACACTGGCTGTGTGGATCTACTAAACTGGTGTCCTAAATAACTAAGGAGTCACCCTGAACTGACAGGTGCTCTAATGGGATATTTGTCACTCTCAACTGGTAGGTAGACACTTAGTCAACCCTCAACTGGCAGGTAAACATCTCTAACCTACGCTGGCTATGTATTTATGGAACTCAGGGATTGCTACTAAGGGAAACACCCTCTACTGTCAGGTGATCCCTCATCCTATATTCCCTCGGTGCTAAATCCTACTCTCAACTTAACTTACACTGATATTGGAAAAGACTGAACTAGACTTAACATTATTACATAACTGACAGTGCTCATCATAATCATAAATAAGTAAGTATAATAATAAGAGTTATGGATCAACTGTCTGAGTACTTGAAAATCTGAATTTATGTAAATCACATAGGTATTGGGTGTTCATAACTCACCAGCACTGAATGTAATTAACAATAATGCCATATAAAAATATTGTCATGCCTCAATT
The DNA here is from genome assembly GCF_002878395.1 of Capsicum annuum. NCBI lineage: Eukaryota > Viridiplantae > Streptophyta > Magnoliopsida > Solanales > Solanaceae > Capsicum > Capsicum annuum. Next base: position 86,899,296 of record NC_061119.1, on the reverse strand, counting down.
TCCGCCTTACCTGCCAAGCAGGTTTTCTCCAAATTGGTATACCTGGTCTCGTAGTCAGTCATTTTCTTACATTGGTAGTAGATGGCCCTTTACTTCCGTCTATCTTCATTGTATTAAGCCATCATAGAAATCATACAAAAATGATCGAATCTTCGGATGCAGCATAAAAGATATGAGGTGCTCGAAAATGGTCGAAGTAGTTGAATAGGAGGATTGCTATGACTATAGCCATTGGTAAGTTTAACAAAGACAAAAGTGATTTATTTGATATTATGGATGACTGGTTTGGAGGGACCATTTCATTTTTATAGGCTAGTTCAGTCTATTGCTAAAACTATAGTAGGGGTCGTTGTTCAAAATGCAACCCTTACCCATTTCATCAAACACATGAGAGTCCTGAACTTAAGCATTGGGATAGATAATGCATGCGGTAATAACATAATCATGAGACTAAAATCATAAATTAGGGATTTTACGTGAAGCTTTCAGCATTCAAAACATGTAATGGTTCATTCCACTTGAAAACAACACTTATAAACATAACTTGTAATTTAATTAACAAGATATTCATGGAGATATTCAACTTAAACATGAAACTCATAATGTAAAACTAAAAAGCGATTCTTGGACTCCATGGATGAAAAGAACACAAGGACGAACATCACACATACCTCACTAGATGATTTTGTGAATATTCTTGGGAATTTCTTGAGTTTTGAAGCTTGAATTCCTTATTTTCTTAAAAATTGGTTAGGGTTTATTCTTGAGGAAAGTGGGGGTTATTTTGAGAGGGTTTATGATTGAAAGAGAAATAATGCTCTTTGGGAAGCAAAATTTAGTGTTATGGATGAGTTTGGGTGGGGGAATTGACCCAAATGCCCTTAATTAACAAAGAACAAAAATCTGGACTGATAAGGAGGGTGTGGAGCACGTATTAGAACAGGGCACTAGAGGGTGCAGCGTCAACCCTAGAATGGCTCACTGAAGCGGGAGGCACCCGCCTTAGGGCGGTGCCCGCTTAAAGCGGTGATGCTACTATTTTGGATTCCCAAACATGCCCTTATGCACGTTTGAAAATTCCAAAACTCACACGATATGTACTTTGAAATTCCTAAGTCCTTGTCAAAAATAAAATCATCGAAGTTTAGGGGCCTTGGAAATGACTAAGTCCCAATATTTTGAGCCCTTTAACATGCAATCGCGAACTGAATTAATCTAGGATCTTATGGGGTATTACAGAGGAGTAAGGCATGCAATAAACAAGCCAACACATTATCACATATAAAAACATCCTTCAAACAAGTTAGAACAAGCACAAAACTAGAATATAAGATACAGCATGCTCATTATCAATCAATCATTCACGTCATCGCCGTTGGGACTCAAACTCATTATTTATCAAGACACTTGTTCATTTCAAAGCTTAGGGACTTAAACCCTTGTTTATCAACACTTACTCATTTCACAACTTAGGGACTTCAACCATCAACTCATAAAGTATACATACTCATTTACAGGATTAGGGACTCGAACCCATCATCTACAAAAGACATGAATCAACTCAAGATACTAGGGACTTAAACCCATCACAACTAAAACACACATAATTTCAAAATATTAGGGACTTGAACCCATGGTCTAACATGACACAAATCACTAAAAACATTGTGGACTTTAACCCATTGTTTGTCATAGACATAAATCAAAGCAAGGAGATCAAAACATTCTTTCATCCCAAGTTTCTGGAATAGGAAACAAATGCAGATACTTGGAATTTATGTCCTCTTCCGCTTCCCAAGTAGCTTTCTTAAACTTTTGGTTCCTCCATAAAACCTTCACCGAAGCCACCTCTTTTGTGCACAACCGGAGAACTTGCCGATCTAAGATCCACACCAGGATCTCCTTATAGAACAAAGAGTCTAAAATATCAACATCCCTCATGGGCATAACAAATGAAGTATCACCCACACATTTTCCTAACATAGAAACAATGGAAAATAGGGTGAATAGAATTCATACTCGATGGCAACTCCACCTCATAGGCAACACTGCCAACCCTCTTCATAATCAAGTAGGGACCAACATACCGTGTACTAAGCTTCACCTTTTACCAAACTACATCATTCCCTTCATGGGCGATACTTTCAATAATACCCAATCGCCAACACTAAGCTCTAAGTCCCTACGCCACATATTTGTATAGGACTTTTGGCGACTTTAAGTGGTTTCAACCTATCATGAATCGCCTTCACCTTCTCTAAGTCTTGGTGAACTAGATTGGGGCTAATTAACTTAAACTCACCAACCTCATACCACCGAATAGGAGATCGACATCTCCTACCATAATGCCTCAAAAGGCGCCATACCAGTACTAGAGTGGTAATTATTATTATAGGCGAACACATTCAAAGACAAATGGTCATTCCAACTACCACCGTAATCAATCACGCAAGCCCTCAACATATCCTTTAATGTTTAAATAGAACTTTTTGCTTGTCCATCCATTTCTAGGTGGAATGCGGTACTAAGGCACACTCTAGTACCTAAACCCTTTTGGAACGACTTCCAAAAGTGGGATGAAAATGGAGGACCATGATTTTATATGATAAAAACTAGAGCATCGTCCTACTTCACGATCTCCGCAAGATACAACTTAGCATAATCTTCCGCCAACAAACTAATCCTCAAGGGAAAAAAGTGAGCAGACTTGGTCATTCTATCAACAATGACCCAAATAGAATCACATTGGTTCCGGGATCCAAGAAGACCAGTAACAAAATCCATATTAATTACCTCAACTTTCACCTATTGACACACCATACACTTGGCCACAAAAGTATCCAATCACGCTTCATATTACCCACCAATAGAACTCTCTAAGATCATGATACACATTGGTGGAACTAGGATAAATGGCATAATGGGATCCATGAGCCTCATCCATGACCCTTTCCCTCAATCCATCGACACCGGCATAATAGCCTACCTTAGTATCACAAGATACCATCACCACCAATCACAAAGTTTTAAACTTTGTGTTGACCGACATTACTCTTGATCTTAGTCATGTTGAGGTCCAATTCTTGCTTTTACTTTATCTCAACAATAAGAGATGACTGAGATACCAGATGCATAAATACACCACCATCTTCAAAGTTCGCAAGTCAAAATCCAAGATTAGCCAAATGATGAATGTATTTCACCAATTCCCACTTATCCTTATCTACATGGACCAAAATCCCCATGGACAATCTACTAAGAGCATCAGTGACCACATACATCTTACTGGGATGGTAATGAAAACTCATATCATATTCTTTCACTAACTCGAGCCACCATATTTTCTAGAGATTCAACTCCTTTTGGGTAAACACATATTGGACGCTCTTATCATAAAAAAAGATATCAATATGAACCCCATATAGATAATGTCTCCACGTCTTTAATGTAAAGACCAAGGATAACAACTCTAAGTCATGATTATGGTAGTTCTTTACGTGAACTTTCAATTGCCTAGAAGCATAGGCCACCACCCTACCATGTTGCATCAACACGCAACCAAGACCGATACGAGAAGCATCACAATAAACAACAAAACCATCACTACCTTCGGGAAAGGTTAAAATAGAGCCAAAGTCAATTTATCTTTCAACTTCTCAAAACTAGCCTTACATACATCGGCCTACAAAAAATTGACCTTCTTTTGGGTCAATTTGGTCAATGGGGAAGCTATAGTAGACAAACTCTCCACAAACCTTCTATAGTAACCAGCTAGACCCAAAAAGCTCCAAATATTGATTAGAATCGTAGGTCTAGGCCCCTTCGTAACCGCCACAACATTTTGGGGATCAACTATGATCCCTTCACTTGAGATAACATGACCAAGAAAAACTACGACTTTCAACCAAAACTCATACTTAGAGAACTTGGCATATAAACTATGATCCTTCAAAGTTTACAACACGACACAGAGATGATATACATAATCTAACTCACTCATCAAATAGACTAAGATATCATAAATGAAGATGATGACAAATGTGTCCAAGAACGAATAGAATATCCTATTCATTAAGTCCATAAATGCCTTCGAGGCATTGGTGAACCCAAAATACATTATAAGAAAATCTTAGTGACCATACCGAGTTCTAAAGGAAGTCTTAAAGATATCTACATCCCTAATCTTAAGTTGATGATAGCCCGATCTACGATCAATCTTAGAGAAACACTTCGCACCAGAAGTTAATCAAATAAATCAGCGATCCTAGGAAGAGGATATTTATTCTTTATGATCACTTTGTTCAACTAACGATAATCCATGCACATACGAAGGGAACCATTATTCTTACGGATGAACAACATAGGATAACCCATCCAAGATACACTAGGGTAGATAAAACCTTTATCTAAGAGGTATATAAATTGCTCCTTAAGATCTTTTAGCTCTGTCGGAGCCATTCTATAAGGAGTGATAGAAATTAAATAAGTGTTCAAAAAAAAGATCAATCCCAAAATCAATTTACCAATTGGGAGAAACTCTAGGAAGATCATCGAGAAACACCTTAAGAAACTTATTAACCACGAGAATGGATTCTAGGGTAGGCTCTTTCGAGTAGAGTCTTTAACTTTGGCCAAATGATGCAAAAACCCCTTTGAAATCAACTTTTAGGCCTTTAGATAAGAAATGAAATTTCCCTTAGGCACTAGGGAACCACCTCCCATATAATGATTGGATCATTAGTGAATTGGAACATAACCTTACGGGTCCGAAAATCTATGGAATCATACCAATAGCACAACCAATCCATCCCCAGAATAACAGCAAAATCAACCATGTCCAACTCTATAAAGTCTATAAAAGTATCCCTACTACCGACCGATATCACACACCCCTTTATACCCTTCTAACAACGGCAGGGTCTCTAACCAAGGTACAAATAGAAAAAAGAAACTGACAGAATCTTAGGACCACAATCAAGATACACAATTACATACGGGGTAAGAAAGAGTAGACCCTAGATCAAGCAAATAATACAAATCATGGGAGAAAAGTCTCCACATACCTGTGATAACATCAGGAGATGCCTCAGAATCCTAGCGAATAGCAAGTGCATAAAAGCAGTACCGGTCAGCCCAGTGCTAGGAACAAAAGTAGAGGCAGACATAGCACTCTTCGATGATGGAGTAGATGGAGTAGCAATAGGGGTCTCTTGGCCCAAGAAGCTACTAGAGAGGGGAACTCACGCTGCATATGCCTATTCTGACCACAATGGAAATATCTGGTTCTCCCCTTCTCACACTAACCATAATAACTCTGATCGTAGAATCTACAAGGAGGGCAAAATGGAGCTGACTGGGCACCACTTTCCTAGAATTGGGCACTAATACCCGAGACCCACCACTAAACTAAGTCCGATGATCACCCAAAAACTTTAGGATAGGAGAACAAACAATAGTTGAGGAGAGAGAACTTAAGCTCCCCTACTTCTTTTATGGCTACTTGCCACCATCACTACCACTATAATCAGAAGGCTTAAATTTTTTTCCTTCCCTCTTACTAAGATAAGCTTGTTTCTTTTCTATTCTTTCACTTATTGAAAATACATAATCAACCTAGAAATATCCATGTTCTCAATCAACAAGGCTGCCTTGCTCTCAAGGACTAACTCACGGACAATCCCGAGACAAACTTACATATTTTAGTCCTCAGCTAGAAACCATCTCAGATGCATACCTTGACAATTGATGGAATTTCAAGGCATACTCTTAAATGAATATCCTCTATTTCTTTAAGTTTACAAACTCTTTTTCCTTATTCTCCTTCAAATCTTTAGGAAAGAAGCAGTCTAAGAAAGCCTCAGAGAAGTTCTCTGATATGGCAGGACTAGAATTAACACCTCTAGATAACTACCACCCCTCTTACCATTGGTACGCTAAATCTTTCAATTGGTAGGAATTAAACTCAATGGACTCAATCTCCAAAGCATGCATAATTCAAAAGTTCTTCTGCATTTTATCAATAAAGCCTTGAGGATCCTGCTCAACCTCATAAATTGGCCAATTCTTGTGGCCTCTGAAGGAACGATATCTGGAGCACCATATTCCTCTTGTGAAGATACCAATTGAGTTAAGAGGTTGATAGAGCAATAAAACTTAGCATTAGTAGAATCCCTTTAAGGTTACAGAATAGGAGGGTCACTCTCGTATTGGAGGTTGGTGAGGACAGGTGGAATCCTACGAAGATGGTCTGACCTTGTATCCCTAGCCTGGGTATGAACTCTAGAAGTTGGACGAGCTTTGTCCATAGGACCCTTAGAAGGGTTTGCCTGAGTCTTAGATCTCCTTGGAGGCATGATCTAAAAGATAGCAAACAGAAATAAGAGGAATCCAAGACCTTAGACCCTATAGCTTTAGATTAAAGCACAAGAAAAGAAAATATTTTCCTAACATGTCTCATAGCTCCTATTTTATAAGTATGGCATGCTTCACACCCATAAAAGAGACTCGATATGACACAGTATTATGGCCACCCAACTGACCATGAACCTAGGCTCTGATACCAACTTGACACTTCCTGAGACCAGGCCATATCGTATGGGCACCTCAAGATCACATGAACTGGTAGTTACCTAATAACCCATCATAATCATCATATCATTCACATGGGTTAGGTGAATCACGACCATATAATGAGATATCAAAAAACATACTATAAGTTATAACTTAAACATGTCTAAGAACTTCATAAGATTCATCGACTAACCAATATACCTAAGTCCACAATCATCCACAATACCTCTATACAACCAAAGTTTAGTAATGTATATGTTGGGACAAGCCTTCAAAAATAGCCAAACCAAGTCAAATGACTAAGTCTAAATGTAGGAGACCAAGGATAAATGTCTTTCAAAGAAAGAAAGCTCACCACTCTAAAGTCAACGCACAAATTGCTTCGATGACCTAAACATTGTATAGGAAGAGAAGAAGATGCTCCGACCCTTATATCGCATGGGGACATAGCGTCCAAATATGCATAGTGGTTGGAACACTTGTATGCAACTTAAAGATAAAGATAAAATAGCATCATCATTCAACAACAAGTCAATATATATCATAGTCAATTACATTCATAACTTTATCCATACATTTAGACGTATCACATGCCAACCAAGTGGACAAGTCTTATCAATACTTAGAAAGCACTTATTCATCATGCATGCAATGGAGGACTCCAACCTTCTACACTCATAGATTCAAGCATTTCTTATTAGTCATTGGACTTTAACCATATTCATATATCATCAAGTAAGGGATTCTAAACATATACACATCTATTTAAGTGAGGGACTATAACAACTCACACACATTCATTCAAGCAACTCCCCTAACCACATGCTTACACATAAGGCAAGGGACTCTAACCTCATGCCATATTAGATAGGGGACCCTAACCCCAAGCCAATTTATTTGGCAAGGAACCTCGACCTCATGAGATCTCATTATGCAAGGGACTTTAACCACAAGCCATCATGACTCTCATTAGTCGACATTAGGAATCTAACCCTTTTTACATGCAACCACATACATTCAATTCTACATATAAGGACTTTGAACCATTTAGCTAATTTAACACCATACTTGACCCTTTGGTCTTCGTGGGAGCCTTCATTACTCAACTATTTCAATAGGCTGATGCCTTAATTCAATTAATCATACACTTCAAACTATGGTCCTAAAGACTCTTACAAGCCATTCATACTTTCCTTGCAATTTTATTCCACAATTTATTTCTACATAATTCAAGTTCATTTTCATGCTAGGGACTTTAACACCCCTCTTATTCATCAAACCATCAAGGTTAACAATTACATAATACATGTCTCATTTCACCTTTAAAGTATCATTTGTCAAGAATTCATACATATATGGCCATTTCCCTAGTTCAATGCATCATCATTATTTAACTAGACATCTCACTTAGACATTTTCATAAACACCTTGTGTACATGCCTTTACCCAAGGCCAATTTTATGGTAGAAATCATCAAAACTAAGGTTAATCAAGACCCACATGCTAGAACATACATAAAAAGTATTCGTATGTGCAAACTACCATCAATAAAATGTATAAATATAAGTCTAAGCAAGGATCATCATTATTCATTATTAGGCAACAAAACCCTTTTCATATGATTACAAAACCACCATGTACACTTCCTAATCCAAGTGTTAAATACATGTGTTTAGAGTTATTTAGAAAGGGGAAGAGTTACATGCCTTAAACAAGATAAATCACTAAGAATATTGACTCTCCTTTTCCTCTTGAAGATCACTTTTGAAACCCTAGTCTCCAACTCTTCAAAGATGAGTTTGACAGAGTGTTTAGGGTGTTTGATCCATCAAAATAAAACTTTAGAAGGCTACACATACTTATATAATGAGAGGGAATAGGGTTATAGATATGGGAAATGACCATAAGGCCCTTAGTTAAAAGCTTAAAATTGAACCCTTCCAGGAATACGACTCACCATATGACTCACTTAAGTAGTCGTACTCCATGGTATGAGTAGTACCCTGACTCATACCCTAGTCTTCTCATAGGTCCCACACACTGTTAAGGATAAGACCATACAACCATGTCATATCCAAAGGGTACGACTCACCCATAACTTGTACACTTTACTCATAACAAAATCTGTCTACTCTAAGCTAATACCTTAATCCATATGACTCACTTAGGTATTGCTCATACCCTTAGGTATGATTGAGAGGAGGGTCACTTATACTTTAGACAATGAGTGGCCCTTACCATATTGCCTAGGATATGAGAGGGAAGAAGAATAAGGATAAAGCTCATATCTAAGGTAATGACTCAAGCCCCTAGTCGTACCCACCCAGTGACACCAAAAGATGAAGTTTTTCAATAGCTCTAAGTCTAGGTGTTTCATTCCATATCTTGCTAAATAACTTGTCTCTCTTCTTCTCTATTTTCTCCATCTTCTTGTGGGACGCCTGAAGCTCCCTGTGAGACTTTGCCAGTGTTGAGTATGCCCTTTCGAGCCTAGAAATGGTGGTTCCATACATAGTTTTCTTCTCTTAATGCCTTTAATAATCCGAATGGGATACATAAGATTGATGCCTAGTTAAGGAAACTCCCATCCCTTAAGGAAATCTTGAAACCAACTCCTTGATGACCCTAATATCCAGCCCAATATCCCTCAAAGACCAACAGTGGATGGTTTACACGACTCTGACTCCTCAGCTATCGACTTTCCCAAGTTAATATTTCTTTTTTTTTCTCTGGTCGGGTGCGCCCTTACCCTAAATCTTTAGTGGAAAGTTGTGGGGGTTTGGTTTCAGCTGAGTCTCTGTAGGATACTCCTCTAATTTGGCCCTCCTGCACAACTCAGTAATAAGAGAGAAAAAGAGAAAAAATGTACCACCCAAACTCTTAAAATGTCATCATTCTGAAATCATAATCTGGCCGACATTCAGAACAATATCGAATAGGATACAACCCATTCTATGAGCTCACATATCAGTGACTGCAGTTAAATGTGTGCATGGCGAGACCCGACTGAAGATGATATTCAACCAAATCCTTGCCTCTACTGTGAAGTCATTCATGGATATTCCTTTTTTGGTGCCATCCCAAGGAACCTCTCTACAAGGGCATAATATGCATTGCTAGCCATCTATTTCCCTATCTCACAACTCTTTGCATTGAAATCAGTTATATATGCATCTTGGAGCACATCTAAGTCGTTTATCTATTCCACTCCAAAGTGCACATCCATTCCCCTAATCTTTATCACTAATTTTGAGAGGGAGACTATGTTGATATTCATGTAGATCTCATGCATCCAGTGCTCATTGGCAATAAAGGGTCTCAGGAAAAACATATCCACCCTGTAGCAGCCTTTCTCCAGGACTTTGTCCATGTAAATACCCTTCTTTGGAAGTAGTTTTGTTTTTGGGAGGTCACTGTAGTTAAAGTTGTAACACTCTGGAGTGATGAAATGGATATGGTAGTAATCTTCTATTTGTGGCTAAAAACCTGTAAGTAATATAACCCAGGACATCATTAGCATTTTTACACAAAGACCATTCTAGATTAATCAGATTAACTCATGTGCTGATGTTATAGTGGGTTTTAAGGGGAGAAATGGATATGCAAAATCTTTGGTCTCGCCTGGAAAACTTGTCTCAGTTATAGCGATCGCAGATCGTTAATTGCGATTGCGGTCCTAATAACAACAATCACCATATCTAAAACCATTTTTGACCAAAACCTATAACAACACCAAATACCATATTTCAACCCCAAGACGAGTTCCAACCAACCAATAGATCATCATGCTCATAAAACTTAAACCCTAAGTGTGTGATTATGCTCTTAAAAAGTGAAGAAATCTACAATAGGTTTATTGGAGAATTTAATCAAAAACATGGTGTACATACTAATTACAACCTATTTATACAAAATTTTTGGTATTCAAGACTTCCCCGAGGTGTGCACACCAACAACAATAGCTAACCATAAAAGGTGATAAGAAGAACTAGCATTTTTTCTAGTATAACCAGATGAGGGGCATTTGGGAAATCACTTCAATGTCCATCTTGACTACTACATAAAGAATAATCATACTCCCAATAGGATTGAGATGGTGTCTCTATCCCTATATCTAGGTGTATACCTATGGTATAGTCAACATCATAATCACCCATATGTCTAAGACAGAATTAGCAAACTATGCCCATAAATTGTCTACTATTGCCTTGGTTGCCATATCTCTCTTTCAAGGATGATGTGGATTACAAAAGTTTACCCAAAACCCTCTTTCAAGTATGGCTTGAGCTTTCAAGAGCTTGTGATTTTCACCCTTAAACCATTTGGGTATTTGGGGTTTTCATATACAAATCCCAACCAAATTAATCAAGCAATAGTAGCACGTATCACCAATAAACTAGCATATACACAAATGAATCACATCCCACACACAACTGCACCATATTCTAACAATATCCCAAGAGGAAGAACTAGATACACATAATATTAATAAGCAAGATATACCCAAAAGTCTCCATCAAATTGATTTATTGAAAGATAAAGAGAATACAACTTGAAAGATTTAGGGTCAACAAATCTTCAATGGAAATTGCCAGTCCTCCACTTGAAAGCTACTCTAATGTATTCTTCACCCAAAAATTAGTACAATAGTCGTCTCTTCAAAATTAGAAACTAGATTGAGGAAAAAATTCACAAAAGTAGGTATCTCCACTATGGGATCGAGTTTAAGCTTCTTAAGGGAATTTGGGAATCAAATGTGTGTATTTACAAATCTGCCCCTGGGCATAATCCCGTTTTGCTATGATCACTGACACTGGCCCGCGATCGCGGCTCTCAGACCGCGATGGCAGTAACTGAGGCTTGTTTTCTGCTTCAGGTCTTCCAGCTGTACTTCTTTCTCCCTTTTTCTCCTTTTTATCTCAAATACATATCTTTCCATCTCATAACCTGTATGCTTGCAAAATGTGGATATTAGTGCATTTAATCACACATATGTCGCCCTTATACATTCAAATTCGTGGTAATGTTCACGAATGCTGAGTTCAAATGAGTGGTAAATTCACCACTCATCAACCTCACTTTAAGTTAGCTTACACATCTTTTAGTAAGGACTTTCTTGACTATCTTTCAAAATACTTTAGTCCTTTTTATTTTAATCCCTACCATCAACATATAAACTTTTTAACCATACCAATAGCTATTATTTTGGGAGATTCTACATCACGAAATCTTTTCTTAACTTCTCGTTATTTAACATCTTAACTTTTCAATTAGAGAACTTAGGAGTTTTGGATCAAATTATGGTCAATTAAAATAAAAGGAATAGATTGCATACGCTTATCCTACCTAGACCCTACTTGGTGGAAATATAATGGGTATGTTGTTATAAAAGAAAAGGGATAAGCTACATATAAGGTTACCAAACAATAGGCTAAAAGCTCAGTGGGGCTAACTAAGATCATGCATTATGGGTAGATAAAAAAGATTTAAAACATGGATATCAAAGAAATGCCTATATCATCACCTAAACTCAACATTCTTCATTTCACTTTGAAAACACACCGGAAAGTTCTTAGCATCATTATGCAATCATGGAGTACAACAAAAACCTCACACACTTGGTACATGATCAAATAAAGAAGGATCCCTATAGACTCTCTATCAAGCAATAGCAAGAATTCAAATTTAATCTAAAATTACAAAAGAGTCAAACAAATGAGCCTTGGTGTGTCAAAAATATTCATTAAATTCACAACATTTGCATGATATAGTCATGTAGCCTGTAAGAGTACCCATTATTCGACTAGTGAAAGAGTTCTAATTATTAAACCCTAATGACTTATTTTCCCTCAAGATGGTCATCATCCATCCATAATAAGAAAGATACCGTAAATTACTAAAAATTTTAAAATGTACTCCTAAAAATAAAAAACGGACAGTAGGTTCAAAGGGCACCCCTCGGAAAAGAACAAAAAAAGAAAATTCAAGGGATGAATAAAGTGTGATCCTAAAAAAATAAAAATAAAAGGAGAATAAAACTAAAATTACTAAAGGAAAATCTTTTTGTATTATCAATTTTCAGCACATAAGCAGATAACAAAAAAACACTCCTATAGCACACCACCCTAAGCATAACTCAGAAGATTCCCCACTGTACACTTAAAATCACGCTATGTCCCTAGAGTATAAATAAAAGAATAAGTACTATGATTACTCCCTGAGGACATTAGGCCTAGCGAGTAGTATCATGCCTATCAAAGGGATCTGGAGGATCGCACACTTATTTTTTTGTCATGGTCCTTATCTTAGATCTACGATTATCAAGCTTTCCTTTAACTTGACAACACACAACAAAAACTAAACAAAAGGTGATAATTAAAGAAAATGAAAGATAAAAAAAATACCTTAACTTGGGTTGCGTCCAAAGCAGCGCCTGATTTATCATTGCATCGCAATTCACAACGCCACTATCATCCATAGTCTCTCATCCTTTTTGCCTCTTAGGGTCCCATCTTCTCCTTCTTTTCCTAACTTTAAAATGCTCACACTCAAGGTCTGTAACTTTTCTAACATTCACATTCTCAAGGATCCATTCAAGCTTCTCATGTTTATACTTAGTCATTTCTTTGGGCAACTCCATGAGAGAGTTCAAAAATATAATAGGAAGTATGCACTCTTCTACCCCATACTTATCCGCTTCCATAATTATGATCATGCATAGATCTCTACGGTGTGAGGGTGTGTTGAGTGATATATATACTTTAAAGACCACCTTTTCATCATTTTGTCTCATCTTGAGTATGCCCTATCTCACATCTATTAAAGCTCTACCAGTAGCCAAGAATAATTGTTCTAATATGATTGGTACCCTATCATCTGCATCATAGTCATGAATTATAAAGTCAACAAGAATAATAAACTTACCAACCTTAATGAGAACATCCTTTATAATTTCTTCACGGACCACTCTAATTTTGTCTGCCATCTGTAGAACAACTGATAAAGGCCTTGGCTTCCCCAACCTAAGAGTAGTAAACACTAAAAGGGGTATCAAGTTGATCTTTGCCCCTTAATCACTCAGAACTTAAATGGTATCACTTTCACTAATTTGTATGGAGAGGGTAAAAAACCTAAGGTCTTTTAGATTTTTTAGCATTGATCAATGCCCAAACTAAACCTCTAGTTTGAGGATAAAACGACCGTAGTCAAGTATATTTACCCAAATCAGGTTGGGGTCATACCCATAGGGACTACAAGAATCACATCTCCCTTTTGTTGGAATCCACAGGAAAGTACATAAATTAAATAGAGTTTTTGTAGTATCAAGTAACTTTAAGTAACAGAATGCAGACTTTGATTGAAATCAATAGAAGACGAATACTAGGATTGGACTCCCCCCGGCATCTCAAATCCGTAAGTTTATCATGCTCAACTGAACCAACCTAGTACCTTGCATGCAGAATCTGATAAGTTAAGTACCATCAATTGTCTTATGGACACGTTGATGGATTTCGCCCTTTACCTTTTGAGTTTCAGGATGTTGCATTACTAACCCTTATCCTAGATCCCAGTTAACTATCACCTTGTGGGCCTCAAGTTATTAAATGAAATCTAATTGTCTTAAGAAGGTGATACTAGTAAGCTTATTTCAACAATTAACTCCAAATTAATATTGTTATTATCTTTTCCTTGTCCCTATTCCCCTTGTGGAGTGAATAACCATATCTAGGCAAGATCCTAACATTTTCAACAACTAAGACAACTATACTAAAGATAATACAATATATGTATAGGTACTTGTTCAAAATAGCTTTTTACTTCACCTACTTCATCAATATGCTAGCGTTCCCATAACCCTAGATAAGGGTTTTAGCTACTCATGCTTGTGAAACAACTAATAGGTTTCATGATTGAAATCATTAAAGTAATATCACAATGATCAATGATCAAAACTCAAAGTTGAAAACTAAATTACCAACCAATATCACCAATACCAGAATCCAAGAGATCACAATATGTTAAAATATGTTAAAATATGTTAGAGTGCATAACCTCTACTAAAAACACAAAGAAGGTATTTATAGTTCACCAGGAAACTCTAAAAGTCAAAGCCCGAATGAAAAAAGAGAAACGGAGTTGGTGGCCACTTACTTAAGCCACATACGACCCATATGTACTACATACGGTCCGTGTGTTGACCCAAGTAAGTGCCAGAAATATTTTCCAGCTCCTACAATTCTCTGGATCTTCAACTCTAACATATACCTTGGACATATACGGACTGTATGTGCTATATACGGACCGTATGTGTCCTTAGTAAGTGGCAAAGTCATCGAATTCCTACAACTAAGACTCTGGACTTCAAGTTCTGGTACATACTTTGCTCACATACATCCAGTAGGTGCAACATGCGCTCAAAAATTCCCAAGTAATTAGGTTGGGTATGGTTTTCTTATTCTTTATTTCTCCCTTTTTATTTTAAAACAAATAGGTTGGGTATGGTTTTCTTATTCTTTATTTCTCAACTTTTTCATATTTTTTCTTTTTCTTTTCTTTTCTTTTTCTTTTGCTACCACACCCAGCCCTACTTTTTTTTTCTTTTAATTTTCCCTTCTTCATACCCACTATACATTACACACCCCTATGATAGCCACCCTCAACTTAGGGGATTTTCCTGAGTTAAGGTGTATAATGTCCAAGGAGGACCAGGGCCAAAATAGGTTCATTGTAACACAGATGGGAATGTGAAAAGTGAAAACAAAGAAATAGTTTATAAGGCTCAAAAAAGGGATCAAGGAATACAACTTCACACTGAGAAGGTCATTTAGGCTGCAAGTGGACCTGCATTAAAAATGACCTATGTTTCTTTCCTAACCGACTATCTACAACCTAGGTAAGACCAATCGGGCAAGTTCTAGATTTTACACATAAGGGGAACTAGGTAGTATCTTATACACACATGGAACATGACTATATCACCAAGCTACAACACCAATCTAGTTCATGCAATTGTTAGCCATAGTTATCATGTCCCAAATTCTAATGCCATAACAAGATCCACAAAGGTCACACATATATACATCACACACAGTTAAAAATTTTTGTGAGAGGTATCATTTTTCTCAAGCCACATCAACTATCGTAATACTAAAAATATTTCCTAGTTACACAACAAGATACATCACAACACAAAAAAAATATATCACAAAACAAAATTAGACCTAGACACGCTAGATCTGCAACCAGACTACGGCTGACAGGAAAACAAGGAAGACAACAAAGACCCGCGGTGGCTATGGTTTGCCCCAACCCCAATTAAAAGACTATGCATTATTCCTAATGCATAAAGATAAAGTAAAACCAAGGAAAGTGAGAACATACCTGGGATGCACTAAGAGTCTGTGTCATCCTCGAAAGGAAATCACCTTGTATTGCCTCCCAAGCAACTCTTGATTTACCATCGCAATCCGACTTAGGAACCTTGGGTACTCATACTTCACCAAGGTCTATATCCACACATACTTTTACTTCATTGATGTTTCCCACATAGTACTTCAAATGATGCCCGTTTAGTTTGAATGGGGCTTCACTTTCACATTTAAGCTCTACACCACTATGTGAAAAAATCCAAACCATAGTGAATATCCCATACCATCTTGACCTCAATTTGCTAGGGAACACATGAAGTCTATAGTTATACAACAAAAACCAAATCACTAGGTTTAAACACTCTTTTCTTAATTTTTTTGTCATGATACAACTTAATCCTTTCTTTTTATATAGCAGAACGCTCATAAGCACAAAGATGGAATTCACCCAACTTATTCAACTTCCTCAATCTTGGTGTTTCTACATCATGCCACTCCAAGTTTAGCTTTTTCAACACCCATAGTGCACTATACTCAATTTTAACCAGCAAGTAGCATGTCATGCCCTGCAAGTTGATATAAGGAGGCACCTATAGGAGTCTTATAAGCTATTTGGCAGCCCACAAAGCATTATCTAGCTTGTTTGACTAATCAGTCCTATTTGCATTCATAGTCTTCGCCAATGTGGACTAGATTTCTCTGTTGGAGACCTCAACTTGCCCGTTTGTCTGAGGATTATAAGGTGATCCAACCCTATTCTTTACACCATATTTTTTCAAGTAAGGCTTTAAACAATTAATTTAAAAGGTGCGACCTACCATCACTAATAATTCTCAGAGGAGTGCCAAACTGAGAAAATGTTTCTCTTTAAAAAAGCAGTACACTTCTACCTTGATTGTCTAGAAATGCAATTGCCTCCACCCATTTGACAGATAGCCAACTACTACCAAATTATATTTCATGCCATAGGAGATCACAAATGGGCCTATGATGTCAATCCCCTATACATCAAATAGCTCTAACTTCAAAATAGATATCATGGGGAGTTCATGGCACCATGAAATATTACTTTACCTCTGACACTGATCACTAGCTTGTGCAAAATTATGAGCATCCTTTAAATTGTAGGCCAGTAAAATCCGCACTACAAAATTTCATGGGCTCTGGAGATTCTATTGTGATAACCTCTAACTAGTGATGCATGACAAGCTTTAAGAATACTTAATATCTCTACCACAGGGATACACCTCCATACCACACCATTTGCACAAACCCTAAAATGATATGGCTCATCCAAGAACTTCCTCACCTTATACATAAATCTTTACGCTGCTGGAAGGATAAGTCTTTTGGGATGACATCACTTGCCAAATAATTGGTAAAATCAGCAAACCAGGGGATTAGGTCTTGTGTTGTTGCCAACACCTCCTCGTCTAGAAAATTATCATCTATTTTAAATATGTCCCTTATTTTCTGCGTTGCTTCTTCTTCCAACCTAGATAAATGGTCAGCAACTTAGTTGTTGGTGCCCTTCTAGTCCTTTACTTCAAAATCAAACTCCTACAGTAATAGAACCAATGGATCAATCTCGATTTTGCATATTTCTTTATCATCATATCTAAAAGTTGCATGATCTATGTGAACTATGACCTTAGTCCCAATCAAATAGGACCAAAATTTTTGTAAGGTAGAAACCACAACAAGCAATTCATGCTCCATAACAGCATAATTTTTCTCTGCGGGGTTTAATGCCTTACTGGCATAATCGATTATATGAAGGATCTTCTTTCTTCTCTGGCTAAACCCTTTCATGGCCCAATTTCTCAAGTCATGATGGTACTTACTATAAACCACTAGTAGGCAAGCCAAACCCATAGTCAAGAATGTGTAGTAATGAACTACTCAATATACATAAAGAAATAATGAGGAATAGATGAACTAGAAGATCAAATACATAATGATATCCCAAAACCTATCAAAGAAATTACACTGATACAACTTATCTCCAAATATAACATAGAGACTAGTTTAATACATAGGGAGAAGGTAAGTAATACTCCGAACATCAGGAGCTCACTCTAAGACTCCAAACCATGGCTGCTCTACACAATATACACATCAATGATGATAGCACGTACTATGATCTGCAAACTCCAGAAGTGTAGTATGAGTACCAAATGAATGGTACTTAGTACGAAACTTTCAACTGAGCTCCAAAGATAAAAGCAGATATACATAACATACAAACAGACTGGAGAACTACACCCAAGAGTCCACTAACTATATAACAAAGCCAATGGAATAATATGGATTTTCTATCCTATTCAGATTCAAGAGACTCATATACTAAGGCTAAGAAAATATCAATGATGAACTATTCTATTCCATCCACACTCAGAATTCTCAACATTATATCATATATCCCTAGACAGTATAAGAATAAAGGACGAAAGAAGGATATATAGCAATATACTACGCCAAGAACTGAATATACAATTTGAACAAATGAAGGAAGTAATATATGGTAATACCATTGCTACATATAGCTAAATATACATATATATAGATATAAGGTCAACTTGAAGCACAACCTAGAGTATCATATTTTCATTTTAAGGCCTTATTATAATCCTATTAGGATTTAATACTAACATGCTCAAGGTTTCTAATCCATATATATCATCATTAATAAATCATGCATAATAATGAAATCGTAAGATAGAAGAGGACAAAATCATACCTCAATTTTGATACCGAATCAATGACAAATTTGTGATAAGCTAGACATAACAATGATAATAACAACATCAATAAAAGTACGAGTAACCAGCTATTTTTGAAAACTAAATACCTAGCTGAGACTATGCGTACCTCTACCGTCCCAGGCTGAGAAGTTCAGTCAACATATAACAACACAAGGCATAGTCATCACCTATATCTATACAGCCCTCCCATACGAGCTAATAGACATAGAAACATACTGGTGATAGGCAATGCGAATGCAAAAAATACTACAAAGCACACAATCTAATCACAATCTCATAATCATAACCATCTCCATCATAACCATCATCATCATAACCATTATCATCATAATCTTCCTCATCATAATTATCCTACGGCCTTGTCGGGTGTATATATATATGCCATACATAGGGCTAGTCAGACTCAAATTGATAGATATACACATAGGAACATCAATATAATCATCCTCAGGCCTTATCGGGTATTAGTATCATCATCTCAATATCCTCCATCCTTGTCGGGTATCAATATCATTATCACAGTATCCTTCGACCTTGCCAGGTATATAAGCATATCATCAGAATTATCACTGTATATATATAATAGGTACACAGACTCAAGTCATGGATAAAAAGAGTATAAATCCATAAGTCTGTTTGCCCGAAGTGAAATTCTAGACTAAATCATTATAAAGTGTAGAAACGATCAGAATATCTGATGAGTGGTTTAAATAGTAGTGTCAAATCATAGACCAAAATCAATCTCGGTCAGTTCCATAGAACATCAATTAGTAGCATCTTTTATGTACATAAATCATCCACTAAGTTAGGCAGTTATTATTTAAAGAAATCTATTTTGAAGATAAAAATGGGTTTTAATCACTTTTTAAGGAAGAATAGTCATAAGATCATAATTTAACTAGAGTCACATCATTTACAAATATAATGATCATGAATGTATCGAATCTATGCATATCATCACCAGTATCCAAATCAACCAAGTCCTGAGAAACATGCCTCATCTTTGTCCATCCCATATCAGAGAGATATGTATATAAATATATATTCATAATCTACAGTCATATCCTTTACAAGGACAAACACTTCCCAGATATGCAACCAATATCATAACATGGCCCTTGGAGAAAGACTGTGGCTGGAATAACCATAACATTGTAATCACAGCCTTAGGCCCGCATATGTATCCGAAACTCATATAAATAATCATATTAGTAAGCCATCTCGTATTATAAGTCATAGCCTAACTATAAGGCATAACATATTTGTAGGTTGTAAAGCATATTTGTAATTATCTCACAACTCATAGGAATATTATAAGGAAGGAATATAACATTTAAGAGATATAACATATCACTAGGCCATAAATAATAACTATAAGGCATGTCACATCTATAAGGCATCTCATATTTATAGGTCATATATCATGACTATAAGGAATATCATGTCTATAGGCCAATTATCGTATCTAAGAGGGATAACATCTCTAAAGGCCCAATATTTTATATATATATAGATAGATAGATAGATAAAGGATATAGAATCCCTAAAGGCCCAATATCATGTCTAAGAGGAAATAGCATCTCTAAAGGCCCAATAACATTTTTATATAAAATATCATGCCTATAAGTCATTAGTCATAATTTGGGGTAAGCCATTAAAGTTTACCAAGTCACGAAGTAAACTTATTCTAAAGGATTAATAGTTTCCACTAAGCCCTGCATCCGCAACTAAGTCCACAAGGGCTAATACAAGTCTTGGCCTAAGTGGGTCGGACGATCCCACTTCTAATCCTGAATTTCCATATTTAGGCAATCTACTCCCCAAACTAGGATAAGGTATCTAGTTCAACTTCTAGATGTCAAGTGAGCCATAACCCATCCTAAGCTAGGAACTTTGACTAGAAACATGGGCATTTATACCAACTCTACCCAAATTAAGGTTTTAAGATCACTAGACTATCCCAAATAAGTTTAATCACACTAACCAAACTTCAAATGCTCAAACCACTTTCCAAACATAGCATTATATTATATCCATCCTATAAATTAGTCCAATTTAGGGAGAAGGCAATAGGATTCTAAAGGGGTATTAAGCATTTCAACTTACGGGTCAAAACCCTTATCTCATCCCCAAACTTCAATATTCAATACTAAGTTATTCTACCTATAATCAATCTTAACATTTGCATTCAAACTTAATCTATATCACCAGCACTAGCAAAGTCAAAAATTTGTTTGACCGTTGAAACTCATTTGTAGTCTGATGTTTGCAAATGCACTATGTAAACCCACTAAATTTGATGTTCCAGACACATCGGTGAAGTCAGATTTTCTATCCAAGGTCATTTAGACTAAATGTGGGCCCCACACTCATATCTTATGATTTTTTCCAACTTTTTAACTAATAGGTCGAAATAAGATTGGGTGTATAGGACCCAAACCAAAAGTCTAACTAAGGTAAAATTGATATTTTAGAGTTTTTGGCACAACCAAAATTTGCATGCGCGATCATTTCACTGAAGTATTTACTCGGTGTCCATCTAGAACCAACAAATACTTTTAAACTGTGAATTGGTTTTAAGAACCAAACGAACTGCCTGGTAACCAAATAGTCAGTCCCAGCAAGTCATAAATGACTTAGGGCAGCTATGGAGAAGCTCAATCGATAAAAATAAATGGAATTATGAAAAATGACCGAAAGGGTCATTACAATATCCACTATCAAAAGGACTTTCATCCCCAAAAGTCAGCGGATAGAAAGAATATCGAAAGTTCAAAAGAAAGAGGCACTGGTCCTACATGCTTCGAGCATGACTTCCCAAATAAACTTCACGACCAGAGGAAACTTCTAAGGGATTTCTCCACGAGCGTCCCATTTTTCAACCAACACCCTTACTTCACTTCCAAACAATCAAAACTTAACGTCAACCACCAACTGGCCTCCAACTGAATAAAAAAGGTTAACTCATACAAATTCAAACCATAACACACTGATACCATCACTATACATGTGTAGATCAACAAAGGCTAATGCAAGCTAAAAACAATCCTAAGATATGAATCATACTACTGACTCGAAATCCAAATATGACCTTTCATTATCGTTTCACTCCTGCTATCCACTCCAAACTAGGAGGAAAATAACTTGAGTGATATCAATGTAATCTCATCATAGAGAAGTCAAAGAACTGGAGTCAGTCTGTTGAAAGTTCATACAGAAAACATAAGAATAAGCCTGTAAGGCACCGTCTGGGCACACTAATAGAGATAATCAAGGAATAAAATCTATGCCAATGCTACAACTAGTTCAGATGGAAAACAAGATTGAAATTCTAAAGGTTAAGGCATACCTACTAGCCAATAAATGATCCTCTCCAGGATAACCTAGCAATCGAGAATGAAACCACACTAAATCCAACTCAAGTATACTACTTCTACTGAGTATATCATCACAAATTCTCAAAGAAGACTGGAGACTTGAGGTCAAAGATGAAAGAACCAATACTGAGTTCATAGGTTCTTATCTCATCACTTATCAACAATAATCCAACCAAAATCCAGAAGCTAAATAGGAAACCATAGAATAGGCTAATCTATCCTATACAAGAAATTTAAACTACGACAATTCAAAAATAGAGATAGCACTCAATCTCTACAACTTCAAGCTAAAATATTAAAATCAAGGCCTAACTGCTCGATCTCAACTACCAAAACCAAACCTAAAAATGGTTAGGCATTAATATTCCAAATCTATTATAACTTCCAAACCACCATCCCAAGGCATCAAATTCAAAATTAGCCACAAGTCAAAACCAAGGTCAGATACTCACATCAGCCATACTATCTAAATTAGACATATCTATACCATATTATGCCAAATTAAATTCAAGACATAACTGAAGAATAAAATTTCATAGAGGATAAATCACCAGCTAAAAACATAAGAAATCAACTCCATATCTACTAGAGGGAACGAATCATCGAAACATATTCAAGAACTCTCGAAGGCTGCAAACCATATCAGTAATGGCAAAACTCTACCAACTCTACCCAGAAACTAACTAATCCAACCTTCCATGTCGACAAAGAATAGTCATAGGCCCATATTATTGTGAAAAAATACTCCACAAAGCCTCATTAGGCTGAACGAACTCTTAAATGGAGATTTCCTGAATTCAGCCATATAGGATAGTCATCACTCGATCCATCCATAACTCACATCCTCGAGGAAAAAAATGTCAGTCTTAAAGAAAAGGTCAATTCCAAGACCACCATAGAGAATAAACAACTCAAGAAAAAGAATTTTTAATTTGCCAACTTAAAAAGCTATCACAAAAAAGGTTATGTACCTCTATCACCCTAAATCCATAAAAGATAAGAATCACATCATGCTGAGAACGAAACATCCAATCTCCACACCAATAATAAAGGGCAAATCATCATAAGGAGATGAATTTATCTAGCAATACCCATATCAAAATCTCCAACTCGGGATATCTCAATACCCATATCAAAATCTCCAACTCAAGATCTAGCAATACAGCTAAATTCCCAACTCTAGAACCATATAGAAGATCTAGCAATATAGCTAAATTCCCAACTCTAGAACCATATAGAACCATAGAAGGTCAACTTACCTTTGTTATCACAATAATTTCCCAAATCAATCTAACATAGCTAACCTAGAGGGAAAACAGTCAACCTCGTCTCGCTATGGGAAAGAAATTATCAAATCATGCTCTAGCTACTCAAGCTGCCGAAAGAATCACAAGAAAATGAAATTCTAACTAGAAACCTCTAGTTAATACATCTACCCAGGGAGGATCAATTAAAACAAGTAATAATATCAAATAATATAAATAACATCAAGCAGTGATTACCATAGAAACAATAATATCAATATTAATATAATGAATAGGCGGTACCAAAATGAATATCAATATCATGTACCACTCAAGGGCCATTATAAGGCCATTATGCCAAGATAAATGGCACTCGAATACAAATGCTACACCCATAGGGAGAAAATATCAATACAGATCTAATCCATCCAATACTAAAAGAAATAAACCCCAGAGTAAGAACATAATCATGAATTCAATAACAAGGCACACAATAACCAACATGAACTCATCGAGGCATATAATCACCAATGGATATGAAATAAAAGCACACCTATCATTATGAAAAAGATAATCACATTTCAGATGGGTATAAGGAGAATAAATCTAAATGGGTCCAAACTCAAATAGAAAGACCAAATAATTGATTGAGGTGCCAAGTGCACAATCTCTAACTTTAGATACCCCAACAATATAAGGCTAATCTAAATTAGCTAAAATGACTAGAAACCCCACATCATGGACACTCTCTAGACTTATAGTTTATATCTCTGTAGTTGTAGCAAACTCTCAAAGCTCTAATCCTAGGAAGCAACACAAACTAAGCCTATATGGCTGGCCAACTAATGCTGAGAGAAACTCTAATATAATGTCCATCCTTCTTGCAATCATTTACTAACTTAGGAACTCAAGTCTGGTGAGATATACATGCTAACTATATCCAATCACTAACTCATATCTGAGACACTCTCTGACCCAATATACAATTTTGCCATAATCAAAACAAGTTTCTAGATGATATACCAATAGCACTATACTGATGGCATGTCCTCTTAGCATCACCTCCATAACTCCCAACACTTGATCTCTTCTTGGCCCTCACATAATCAAAATCTGATAGAAGGAAGACCCAACTTTTATCATATATTATCACACCAAGTGGAGTAGTAATCATAAGCCTCTTATCATTCCCATGAACCATTTTATGCTCTAAAGAATATAGCATAGAAATATGCCAAACCCACTTAAAAAACCCAATCTCGTACTTTAAAACTGGTCAAGAACCCTGATAAACACCAATAATCCAACTCTGGCCTGAGAACTACTTAATGAATAAAATATCATCCATAGTTGAAAGAGATTTAAAACATCACTTAAATTCATGATGTTGAACCTCAAAGGGTTGAGGTAGCCACGAGCTCTATCGGAGCCTAAGCTAACCTTAAATCCTTCTATCTGACACTAAAGATCTTTGATATCCATATCTAATTCTTTAGTTTGATGGTGCACTGAATCTTTGGAAACAAGTGTTGAGGTCTCATCTGTATCGTTCGACCATCTTGCATCATTCATTAGGGATAGAATAGAGTCAAAGAATATGTTTGAGATTTATAGAAATATGGGCACATGATGAGGAGTCAAGTAGTAAATTTCCTAAAATTTCCGTTTGGCCTCCAAAAGATAGGTTATGGATGTCTCCACACCCAAAGATAGGTTACGGAGGTATTCACATCAATATGCAAGACTATACTAAACACTTAGCTCTTGTACTAATACATCGGAGTAACCTTGGTTGTGATACCAATTTGTGATGACCTAATTTCTCAAGATATGATGATGTCTACTACAACCCACCAGTAGGCAAGCCAAACCTATAGTCTAGAACGGGTAGTAACGGACTACTCAATATACATGAATAAAGAATATAAAATAGGTGAAATAGATAATCAAATACATAATGAAGTCTCAAAACCTGGTGATACTAGTACAAGATCTTCTAATATAATAGGAGTACAAAAGTGCAATATCAAAGGAATTACACTGATAAAATTTATCTTCGAATATAACATAGAGACTAGTCAAATACATAAGAGGGAGGTAAGTAATACTCCAAACTTCAGGAGCTCACTCTAAGTCTATAAACTATGGCTACTCTGCATGACATAAACATTAACGATGAGAAACTATACTATGATCATAGGCTCCAAAATGTAGTATAAGTACCAAATAAATAGTACTTAGTGGGCAACTGCCGACTGAGCTCCAAAGATAATGCATATATACATAACATATAAATAGAATGGAAAACTACACCCAAAAGTTAGTAACCATATAGCAAATCCAATAGAATAATATGAATATTCTATCCTATTCATGTTCAAGAGACTAAAATATTAAGGCTAAGAAAATATCAAGAATGAACTATTGTATCCAGTTATAACGCCCAAACTATCCTTCTTTGGATGGATAAAGTGATTGCTGTCAAATATAGTAACCTAACTAGATTAGGGATGATCCCATAGGGAATAGGTCAAAAATCCATCTCAAACTTGTTAAAATCACCAGGCAGTGCAGAAAATTTAAAAAGGGGTATTTGTAGTAACTAGAAAGAAGTAATAAGAATTGGATATGTTTGGTTATAAACAATCTAAGACGAACACTAGGCTTGGGTTCTCCCTGGATTATCAACTCCGTAGACTTATCATTCATTGGTAAACTTTTCCAAAACCTTGTATGCAGAATCTGATAAGTTATGTACCACTAATAGTCTTTTGGATTCATTGATGGATCTCACCCTTTTCCTTTTGAGTCTTAGGATGTCGCCTTACTAACACTTATCCTGGATCCCAGTTAACTATTACCTTTTGAGTCTCGAGTTATTAGAAGATAGTTGACCATCTTACATAAATAATACCTATTAGCATGGATTGATAGTTAAACTTCAAATTACTATTGTGATTCTCTTTTCCTAGTCACTACTTCTCTTTTTGTGTAAGTAGCAATAATCTAGGTGGGATCCTAATGTGTGCACCCATTAAGTAAGCAATCAAAGTAAAGAAAATCCAAAACATGCAATAGTCATTAGATAGAATATTTGGAACTTCCTCTACTTCATTAATCCACCAGGGTTACCACAACCCTAGTTAAGGGAATTAGCCGCTCATGGTTATAAGGTCAATCATGTAATCCATAGAAAAAATTACAAAATCTATCTCACAATAATGAAATAAGAAATTCCATAGTATTAAATTGAATAACGAACCAAGAAGAATGAGAGTATAGGATAGCCCCCAAAGGCGTACCCTTAAATATACAAATGAGTAATGAATATACTAAACAAATCCTAAAGGGTATTTATAGATTACAAGAAATCCTAGAAATCAAATCCTAATTAAAATAGAAAAACTTAATCAACCATACATAATAGGACATTAAAACATTATAGGAGTGTAATTGGGAAACATGGAAACCCTAGGAAACTATTTCAAAACAATCCAAAAATATTGAGGTCGGTAGCCATTTACCTATGTCCATATGTAGTCTGCCAGTGGGCGCATGTACCACATGTAGTCTACCAGTGGGCGCATATCAACATAGGTAAGTGCCAAAAAAATTTCCTACACTGTCTGCTCTCTATACTTTGGACTTCTGGCACTTACCTTACCCTCGTGCAGTCCATATGTTCTATATGCGGTTCGTATGTGCTACATGTGGTTCGTATGTGCTACATGTGGTCCACATGTAGAAAGAGATAATTACCAGAAGTTCTTTTTCAGCTCTTTCACTCCTTGGATCTTTAATTCTAGTACTTACCTTAGTCACATATGGACCACATGTGTTATATGCGGTCTATATGTAAACATAAGTAAGTGCCAAGCCTTTTAATTCTTGCAACCAAGCTTCCAAACTTCAAGTTTCAACATATGCTTTGGTGACATACATTTGGAAAGTGACACAAATACCAAAAAGTGATTATCCAGAAACTCCATTTTTCATTATTTTCCTGAACTTCAATCTAAAACCTGGTTTCCTTCAAAACATACCCAGAACACATCATATCTAACAAAACAACCTAAGAAACTTACATAGCTTTATCATTTTAAGCATTAAAAATGCTATATTTCAATAGCACATCAACACTCTCAACTTTTAACATTCGCATGTCTTTCAGAAATATGTAATACCCCATATTTCTCAAGCTTAACTTAACTCTTAATTTGTGATTTATCTAATATAAAATTTTTGAAATACTCAATATTTTTCAGTTTAGAGCCTACCATTGCATAGGAAATTGAATTATCTTTCTAATGATATAAAATTTGCCTCAATCTAATAACGGGGTAAGAAGTTATGGCTATTTTAAGTTTCAGTCATTAAACACCATCATTCAGGCCAGTAGCACATTGCGAAGTATGTCAAAATGGCAATTGTCAGTTTCCAATAAGGTACCATAATACCGCACATCGCGCCACAACTTATTTTCATAATTATCCATTTTTCAGTGTCCCCACGCAATTCCACCGCATCGCGGTGAACTTCCATATCCCAACCAAAGTGGCAAAGTGATAATACCGCATTGTGCCACCATGCATTTTTCCAGTTGGAAAATTCTAGAGACACAGCACGATAGCACCGCATCACGCTAGGTGCCTATTTCGGAAAATTTCAACAGAAACTAAATTTTTTGTTCAGGGTTAAAATAGTCTTTTCCAATGATTTTAACATACCCATATAGGGCATTTAATCCCTAAAAACATTTTAAGTCATTACTCACTCAATTTTTCCTCAAATTAAAAGCATTCTCTCTGAAAACTACAAACCGTAGCTTCAAGAAAATAAGAGCAATCTCAAAGGATTCACCAAGAACTCCAAGAAACTCATGAATTAAGGTATGTTATGTGTTCATCTATGGATACCTTTCATCAATAGGGTCCACAAATCCATTTTCAAAACATAAGATTGTTGAATTATGAACTTCCATTCTTAAATTGAATTTAATTTATGTTCATGTTATTATTGGGTTTTAGTCCATGATTAAACTACAAGATTTTATGAAATTAATCATTGTGTGTGTTGAATTACATGATTTTCATGATAAACCCTTCAATTTTCAAGTTGATTTATGTAGCAAAATGATAACTATATGTGTTAATTATCGTATAAACTATGTGTTGATTATCATATAACTATATGATAACTATATGTATTGATTATCATATGATTTTCATGATAAACCCTTCAATTTGCAATTTCCAAGTCCATTTGTTTGATAAAATGCCTATATGAATGAAATAGTGCCATTATAATATGATAGAATGTATTCCCCATTAATGTATAAGAAAATGCATTACAAGTGCTTGATTAAATGCCTCTATGAGTGAACTATGGAAAAGTATACATTGTTATGATTTTCAAGAGTGTATTATGCTTTATTTTTCATGCTATCGAGTCCTGAGGGTATTTAATACCTGATAATTTAGCTGTATGCCTAGAGCCAGTGTCAGTTACAGAATCTCAGTCATGTCACGATTAGTAGTACTCTTAGTCATTTATAGAAATCCGTAGGACTCTGTTAGTTACAGAACTCAGGAAAACTTAGTAAACTCAGTATTAGTCTAGTCCAGTTCAGTATTCTTAGTTCAATGTCTTTTTGTTGGGAGTAGGATTCAACATCAAGTGAACCCAAGGTTGGGGGCTCACCTGCCAGTAAAGGGTGTGATCTCTAGAAGAAATCCTTGCATTCCATAACTACATAGCCAGTATAGGTTGAGACATCAAACCTACCAATTGAGAGTTAAGAGGTGTTTTAACCTGCCAGATGACATTTCCACTATTCTCATTAGAGTACTTGCCAAATGAGGGTAACTATTCTGTGTCTTTACCCATGGCACGGTATTGACACCCTTCCAACTGGGGTCACAGGTTAGACCGCAACTCAGTTATCTTATGTTGGGCATGCCGTTTAGATTATTACCTCCCATAGTCTCAGTCTCAATCTTTAGAATAGAACTCAGTTCAGTTTTATAGAATCAAGACAGTCAGATATAGTCAATCAGTATCAGTAACTTAGTTATTAGTAACTTCAGATATTAGTTACTCTGTATCAGAACTCAGGATTTATCTTCAGAAAAACTTATTCGCAGTATTTATTTATATGCATATTAATGTATACTCAGTATTTATAGTAGTATCATTTATTGATGTACTCTCATGTTTAGTAACTCTATATCATATAGTCAGTTATTGTTCATGCATATGAACCCTTCTATTTAGCCTTACCTCATCTACCATACTAGTACATTCCATGTACTGATGCATACTCTTTCTTTGCAATATGATGTCTCATATCATAAGTTTGGATGCTTATGTTCTCGACCATGTATAGATAGACTCAGATTTAGCCAACATAGTATATTAGCAGTGAGTCCTCATCATTCGAGGATATTCTTTATTTTATTATTTTAGTAAACTCAGTATTTCAGTAGATAGAGTTAATTGGGGGATTGTCCCATCATATCCACTTCCAGAGAGTTTTAGTTAGAGGCTTTTTAGACTAGTTTTTAGTCAGTATTTAGTTTTATAGATATCATCACAGATGATATATTTTATTAGCATTTACAGATTTTGATCCTTATGGTATTTCAGCCTATTTTTCCATATCTATTATAGTATTATGTTTCAGTGCTCACAGCGGATATGATTCATGGGTTAGCTTGTGGTCATTCAGGGTTATAAGCACCATATAGCATTTGGGGTACAGACTCGGGGTGTTACAAATATAGTATTAGGGCCTAAGTTCAACAGTGTCCTAAAAAGTCTGATAGTCTCATCTAGTAGAGTCTCGTGGATGGGTGTGTAGCATGCCACACTTATGGATAGGAGGCTATAAGATATTTTAGGAAATAGTTTCCCTTCTTTCAGTATTCATGTCATGTGAGTGAGCAAGAGCTCAAGTTAAACTCTCAGTCTAATCTGTTTCCTTCTTTTAGTTTACAGAACATGCATCCTAAAAAGACTAACGAAAGAAGAATCAAAAATCTATCGGCCCCTCAGCCCGTTCAGGTAGATCTCTTGGACGAGCATATCTCCTATGTAGAATTCAGAGTTGCATTCACTACTCTGGCTAACTTCATAGTATCTCAGAATGAAAGACCAGCTGTTGTTCTGGCTAACCCTGTGGCCAATACTACTGCAGCCAGGATTTGGGACTTCACCTAAATAAATCCTCCCCTATTCTCAAAATCTAAGCCAGAAGAGGATCCACAGAAGTTTCTTGATTAGGTTCAGAAATTCACTGATATTGTGGGAGTGACTTCCAGTGAAAGTGATGAGTTAGCTGCCTATCAACTATAAGATATATCCAATATGTGGTTTGAATAGTATAAGGTAGGTAGGGGCTCAGATGCAGATCCCATAGAGTGGGAAGAGTTTGCTATTACTTTCCTAGAGAGATTCTTTCTCTTAGAGATAAGAGAAGCTAAGGTATTAGAGTTCATTAATCTCAGGTAGGGTAGTACGAGTATGAAAGAGTATTCTCTCAAGTTTACTCAATTAAATAGGTATGCTCCCTATGTAGTAGCAGATAGTAGGTCCAGAATAAGCAAGTTCATAACTGGGGTATGAGATAGTATGGTTTAGTAGTGCAGAACAACGATGTTAATTAAGAAGATAGACATATCCAAGATTATGGTCCACTCTCATAAGATAGAAGATGCTAATATCAGAGAGAGTGAGATGCAGAATAAGAGAACTTAAATAGGTAGCTTCAATTTCAATCAGTCTACATTAGAGGGCGGTAACCATTCCTAGTTTTGTCCAAAATCTTTAGTTCCATCTCCATCCTCAGCTAGTGCTCCAGTACCTAAGTTCAAAAATAGTAACTGCAATAGGGCGCTAGGCTCTAAATCTTAGGGTAGTGCCAGTAGTGCTAAAACAAATCCTCTTTGTCAGACATATGGCAGAAACCACAAAGGTATCTGCAGAGCTGGTCGTGATGTTTATTTCGAGTGTGGCTATCCAGGCCACAGAGTTAGAGATTGTCCTCAGTCAGGTTTTCAAGGTCAGTATACTCGTTTTCAATCTCAGTCAGGTCACTCAAATCAGTAGGGTGCCGCTTCCAATGCCACCAGTGGGCAACGCCCAAATAGGATTTATGCAATTTAGATTAGATAATATCAGGAAAATTCTCCAAATATGGTCACCGGTACATTACAAATCTTTCATTTACATGTTTATGCCTTGCTAAATCTAAGAGCTTCTTTATCTTTTGTAACTCCTTATATAGCGGTTAACTTCGGAGTCAGTCTAGAAATTCTAACAGAGCCTTTCTCAGTTTCTACCCTAGTGGCTAAATCTATCATAGCCCGATGGGTATACAGGAACTGTCCGGTTATGATATCTCAAAAAGTTACTTCAATAGACCTTGTAGGGCTAGAGATTGTAGATTTTGATGTTATTCTCGGCAAAGATTTACTCAATTAATGCTATGCCTCAGTGGATTGTAGAAACAGAATAGTTCATTTTTAGTTTCCAAATGAACCAGTCCTTGAATAGAGGGGTAGTACCACAGTGCTTAAGGGTCAGTTGATTTCATACCTTAGAGCGAGGAAAATGATGTCCAAAGAATGTGTCTATCATCTTGTGTGGGTCAAGGACTCTAGTTTAGAAACTCCTAGTATTGAGTCAATTCTAGTAGTAAATAAATTCTCAGATGTGTTTCCCGAAGATCTTCTTGGAGTTTCTCCCATTAGGGAAATTGACTGCGAAATAGACTTTTTTCCAGATATTCAGCCCATATCTATTCTGCCATATAGAATGGCTCCAGTAGAACTCAGAGAGTTAAAAGAATATTTGAAATATCTCCTAGTTAAGGGATTCATCAAACCAAATATCTCCCCATAGGGCACACCAGTTTTATTCATGCATAAGAAAGATAGTTCTCTCAAAATATGTATTGACTACCATTAGTTGAACAAAGTCACAGTCAAGAATAAATATCTACTTTCTAGAATCGATGACTTGTTTGACCAACTTCAGGGCTCCAGTTATAGAAATCAGATCAGGCTATCACTGGCTTAGAGTCAGAGAATATGACATTCCAAAAATAGCCTTAAGAACCTGATATGGTCACTTTGAGTTTCTAGTCATGTCCTTTAGTCTTACTAATGCCCCAACAACTTTCATGGCCTTAATGAATTATGTGTTCAAATAGTACTTGGACATGTTCTTTATAGTCTTCATCAATGATATTTTTGTCTATTCCCATAGCAAGAATGTTCACGCAGATCACCTCAGAATCATACTTTAGAATCTCAAAACTCATCAATTGTTAGCCAAATTTAGTAAGTGTAAATTTTGGCTAAGCTCAGTAGCATTTCTTAACCAAATTATTTCCAGTGATAGCATTAGAGTTGATCCTCAAAAGATTGAGGCAGTGAGAAACTAGCCCAAAACCTATCTCTCCATCAGATATTAGGAGTTTGTTGGGTTTAGATGGTTATTACCGTTAGTTTGTTGAAGGATTTTCATCTATTGCATCCCCCATGTCTAGATTGACTCAGAAGAAAGTCCAGTTTTAGTGGTCAGATTCTTGCGAGAAGAGCTTTCAGGAGTTGAAGACTCGACTCACCTCAGCCCCAATTTTGACTCTATCAGATGGTTCAGACAGGTTTGTTGTGTATTGTGATGCATCCAGAGTAGGTTTGGGTTGTGTTATCATATGGAGAGGTAAGGTCATAACCTATGCTTTCAGACAACTTAATAACCATGAGAAGAATTATTTGACTCATGATCTCAAGTTACCAGTTGTAGTGTTTGCCTTAAAGATTTAGAGGCATTACTAGTATGGGGTGCATGTTGATGTGTTCACATATCACAAAAGCCTTTAGTATGTGTTCTCTCAGAAAGATTTGAATTTGTGTCAAATAAGGTGGTTAGAATTATACAAAGATTATAATATGAGTATTCTATATCACCCGGGCAAGGCTAATGGAGTGGTTGATGCTCTCAGTAGACTGTCTATGGGTAGTGTTGCTCATCTTGTGGTCAGTAAGAATTTCTTAGTTCAGGAAGTTCATTAGTTTGCCTGACTAGGTGTCCACTTGGTCGATTCAACAGAAGGTAATGTATGGGTGAAGAACAGTTCTGAATCCTCTCTAGTTTTCGAGGTAAAGGAAAAATATGATAGAGATCCAAGTCTTGATAAGTTGAAAGAGTTAATCAAGGATTAGAAAGTAGAGGTTTTCTCCTAAAGGGGAGATAGCATGTTGCGTTGCTAGGGTCATTTATGTGTGCCAGATGTAGATGACTTGAGGCAACAATTTTTTGCAGAAATGCATAGTGCGTGTTACTCAATTCATCCAGGGGCCACCAAGATGACAAATGATTTGTGGGAGATCTATTGGTGGAGTGGGATGAAGAGGGATATTGTAGAGTTTGTAGTTAGGTGCTCTACATGCCAACAAGTTAAGATTAAGCACCAGAAACCTAGTGGGTTTATGTAGGAATTCAGTACTCCCATATGGAAATGGAAAGAAGTGAACATAGGCTTTGTGATGGGTTTACCTCATACTCATCGTCACCATGATTCTATATGGGTTATCATAGACAGGATAACTAAATTAGCTCATTTCTTTCCAGTTCATACTTCCTATTCAGACGAGGACTATGCCAAAGTCTATATCAGAGAGTTGGTTAGGTTATATAGAGTTCCATATCCATTATCTCAGATAGAGGTACCCAGTTTACCTCTATTTCTGGAAAGCATTCCAAAAAGGTCTTGGTACCTAAGTTTACCTCAGTATAGCCTTCCACCCTTATACAAATGGTCAAGCAGAAAGGACCATTCAAACTATAAAAGATATGCTGAGAGCATGCATTGTCGATTTTAAGGGTAGTTGGGATGACCACTTGTCTTTGATTGAGTTTACCTATAATAACTGTTATGATTTTAGTATTCAGATTTCTCTATTTGAAGCTCTCTATGGTATGAGATGCAAATCTCCAATTGGGTGTTTTGAGGTAGGTGAGGCCATAATAGTAGGGTCTGACCTAGTTTTCAATGCCTTAGAGAAGGTTCAGTTAATCAGAGAAAGTCGTAGGGCTGCCTAGAGCCAACAGAAATTGTATGTAGATGTGAGGAGAAAGAATCTCAAGGTTGAGATTGGTGATTTTATATTCCTAAAAATCTCTCCCATGAAAGGAGTAAAGAGGTTCGGTAAGAATGGAAATCTCAGTCCCCGATATATCGGTCCTTACAGAATTCTCAGTCATTTTTAAAAGGTACCTTATGAGCTTGAGTTTCCTTCAGATCTAGCCTCAGTGCATCTCGTATTCTACGTCTCTTTACTAAAGAAATGCATTGGTGACCCAGCAGTCATAGTTCCTTTAGAGCACATAAATATTCAGAATGATCTCTCTTTCGAAGAGGTTCCAGTCCAGGTCCTTGACCATCAGATTCGCAGACTA
Organism: Capsicum annuum; assembly: GCF_002878395.1. Classification (NCBI taxonomy): domain Eukaryota; kingdom Viridiplantae; phylum Streptophyta; class Magnoliopsida; order Solanales; family Solanaceae; genus Capsicum; species Capsicum annuum. The sequence goes on along the minus strand of NC_061119.1, from coordinate 86,864,506 downwards.
AGGAATAAAAAAGTTTCCTTAGTCAAAGTTCTTTAGCAGAATAAGTCCATAGAGGGAGCTACTTAGGAAGCAGAAGCAGATATGCAGACCAAGTATCTTCACCTCTTGTCCGTAACCTCGGATCCAGCTTAAAGTAACAGTCTTCCTTAGCTTTACTCAATTCCATGTTCAGCTATAATTATAATTTGTTATCCATTACCGTTGCATGCTTATTCATGGATTTATGAATTAGTTCAATCATGTACTCATGCATCAGATATTCATGTTCAGTATGAAAACCTAGCTTGTCAGTAGCTTCAGTCATAAATTCCATGCATCAGATATGCATGTCCAGTGGAAGAGCTCAGTTTGTCAGTAGTTCAGTTGTGTAGTCATGCATTAGATATGCATGTTCGGTGTGTAGACTTAGTCTATTAGTGTCTCAGCATAATCAATTTCATTCAAGGATGAATGTTCCCAAGAGGGAGATATTGTAATACCCTGTATTTCTCAAGCTTAACTTAACTCTCAGTTCATGAGTAATCCAATATAAAATTTTTGAAATGCTTAATAGTTTTCTGTTTAGAGCCTGGAATTGGGTAAGAAATTGAATTAACTTTCCAACTATATAAAATTTACCTAAATTTGATAAGTGGGTAAGAAATTATGGCTATTTTAAATTTAAGTCTTTAAACACTGTCATTCAAGCCAGTAGCGCATCGCGGAGTATGTAAAAATAGCAATTGTTAGTTTCCAGTGAGGTACCGTGATATCGATGCATCGCGCCATAGGTTATTTTCATAATTGTCCATTTCCTGTGTACCAACGCGATTCCACCATATCGCAGTGAACTTTTCGGTCCCAACCAAAGTAAGAACTCGATACCACCACGTTGCGCCACCATGCATTTTCGCAGTTGGCAATTTCCAGAGACACGACGCGATAGCACCGTATCGTGCTAGGTGCCTATTTTAAAAAATTTCGATAGAAACTAAATGTTTTGTCCAGGGTTAAAATAGTCTTTTCCCATGATTTTAACATGCCCAGATATAGTATTTAATCCCTAAAAATGTTTTAAGTTATTACTCACTCAATTTATCCCCAAATTAAATGCATTCTCTCTCAAAACTACAAATCCTACCTTTAAGAAAAAAAGAGCAATCTCAAAGGATTCACCAAGAACTCGAAGAAACTTACAAATTAAGGTATGTTAGGTGTTCATCTATGGGTTTCTTTCACCCATAGAGTCCACGAATCCATTTTCAATACACGAGATTGTTGAATTATGGACTTCCATGCTTGAATTGAATTGAATTCATGTTCATGTTATTATTGGGTTTCAGACCATGATTAAATTACAAGATTTTTATGAAATTAATCATTGTATGTGTTGAATTACATGATTTTCATGATAAACCCTTCAATTTGGAAGTTGATTTATGTAGCCAAGATAACTATATATGTTGATTATCGTATAACCTAAGCATGTTCCCTATGTGTTTGATAAATGCCTATGTGCATAAAATAGTGCCATTATAACATGATTGCATGCATTCCCCATTCATGTATAAGTAGATGCATTACAAGTGTTTGATTAAATTCCTTTATGAGTGAACTATGGACAAGTATACATTGTTATAATATTCAATAGTATATGATGCTTTATTTTTCATGCTATCGAGTCTTGGGGGTATTGAATATAGATAATTTAGTTGTGTGCCTAGAGCTAGTGTTAGTTACAGAATCTCAGTCATGTCATAATCAGTAGTACTCTTAGTTAATTATAGAATTTCGTAGGACTCTATCTGTTTTAGAACTCAGGAAAACTTAGTAAACTCAGTATCAGTTTGGTCCAGTTCAGTGTCTTTCAATTGGGAGTAGGATTCATCTTTGAGTAAATCCAAGGATGGGGGATCACCTGCCAGTAGAGGGTGTGATCTATAGAAGCAATCCTTGCATTCCAGAATTACATAGCCAGTGTAGATTGAGATATTAAACCTGCCAGTTAAGGGTTGATATGGTGTTTAACCTGCTAGATGAGGGTTCCACCATTCTCATTAGAGTACCTGCCAGATGAAGGTAACTCTTCAGTGTCTTTACCAGTGGCACGGTACTGACACCCTTCCAACTAGGGTCACAGGTTAGACCGTAACTCAGTTATCTTATGTAGGAAATGCCAGTTAGATTATTACCTCCCACAGTCTTAGTCTTCAGAATAGAACTTAGTTTAGTTTTACAGAATCAGGACTATTAGATATTGTCAATCAGTATTAGTAACTTGACTATTAGTAACTTTAGATATTAATTACTCAGTATCAGAACTCAGGATTTAACTTCAGACAAGCTTATTCACAGTATTTATTTATATACACATTAGTGCATACTCAGTATTTACAGTAGTATCAGTGACCTATGTACCCTCATGTTTAGTTACTCTATATCATACAATCAGTTATTGTTCATACATATGAACCCTTACATTTAGCCTTACCTCATCTAGCATAGTAGTACATTCCACGTACTGATGCATACTTTTTCATTGTACTATGATGTCTCATATCATAGGTTTGGTTGCTTAGGTTCCCGACCATGCATAGATAGACTCAGATTCAGCCAGTAGCAGTAGATTAGCAGTGAGTCCTCACATTTGAGGATATTATTTATTTCATTATTTCAGTAGACCTTGTATTTTAGTAGATAGAGTTAGTTTGGGGATTGTCCCATCAACTCCACTTTTAGGCAGTTTTAGTTAGAGGCTTTTCAGACTAGTTTTCAATCAATATTCAGTTTTACAGATATTATCATAGAAGATATATTTTGTCTACATTTAAAGATTTTGAACCTTATGGCATTTTAGCCTATTTTTTTGTATTTATTACAGCATCATGTTTCAGTGCTCACAACAGATATTAGTCATGGGTTAGCTTATAGTCCTTCGGGGTCGTAAGCACCATATAGAATCCGGGGTATAGACTAGGAGCTTTATAGAACACAACACAATAAAACAAAATATGACGCTTAACTAGGAGAATCTAAGCTATCCAAGGTAGTCAATCAATGTTTTAAGTTCAAATCACAATACCTTCTCCTATCATAACTTCTTAAAACAAAAAATGTATAAAATCAAAGCACAACAATGTGACACAATGGTATCAAGGGATGACATTACATTTTCAACAAAAAACCATGCATATACAAGTTTCACTACCCAAACAAGAAAGAAGCTAGCAATATGATTCATGTTCCTTCACAACAAAGAAGTCCCACCTACTCATATGGAATAATGGATGTCAATGTAGGGAAAGTCAAGAGACACTCACACTTAGATGATATGGTCCAATCAATGAGAATTAAATACCATAGGCTTGCCCTTATTTTCTTTAACTTAGTTTTTACACTTTCAAATTAGGATCACTTATAGGACTTTATTCGGCTTGTAAGATAGGCTAGGAGGGATGGTATGGTACATATGGATATATCAAGTGGCTAAGCCTCCTTGGCACTACACTAACTTTGGGGTCAACATTTTAAGCTATTTCATTTTGTTCCACCCTTTTTCTCCTTTTTATTCTTTTATGCACATTCAAGTTGTGTATGGTCTTTTTTCTTTTTTTTTTTACTTTTACATAATTTTTATTTTTTTTTTGTTTTTATTTTTTTACTACACCCAACCCTACTAAATTTTTCTCTTATTTTACCCTTCTACAAACCCACTTTATATCACACACCCCTGTAATAGCCACCATCAACTTAGGCAATTTGTCTAAGTTAAGGTGTATAATGTCCAAAGAGGAACATGCCAAAATAGGTTATTGCAACATAAATAGGAAGGGGAAAGGTGTAACAAGAAAAACATACTATAAGGCTCAAATTTAGGGATCAAGGGATACAATTCATGAATGGAAGACTATTTAGGCTAAAATTGAACTAATGATAAAAATGGCTTATGATCCTTTTCAAACCAACTATTCTACAACCTAGGCAAGACTAACTGGGTGAGATATGAATTCAACCCACAGAGGAAACTAAGTATGATCTCACATACATATGTCACAGATTTACATCCCAAGCTTCAATCTATCTGGTTTATGCAATTGTTAGCCATGATTATCATATCCTTAATTCTAATTCCATAGTAAGATTCATAATAGTATCAAATATATTCATGCACATAGTTCAATGGGGTATCATCATTCTCAAATTTCAACTGCCCTAGATTCTCATTTTTATCCTAGTTAAACACAAAACATCATGGAATAAAATAAAAAATATACATAAATATGTCAGCTCTACAAGGAACAAGACATGAGGAAAAGAGGCACGACAACAAAAACCTCTAGAGGACATCAAGACCCACAAGCAACTCCACCTTCAATTTAAAATCATGCATTGTCCCTAATGGATCAAACTGCTACAAAACAAGAGGGTTGGAATATACTTGTAGCACCATAGGTTCAGAGATATGACGTCAATCATAAATAAAAATAATAAAATACCTTGGGTTGTTGAAACACCTTGAGTTTTGAAACCTTTGAAAATTTCTTAGATTCCTGGAAATCATACGACTTATAGGTACCAATCTTATGATGGGGTACAGTTAGTAAGGGCTGGTCATATACTAACCAGTATTGGTTGGTGGGTTGGATTAGTTTTTGGAATGGGTACGAGTTGGTGGGTATGAGTCGTATAGTTTGGGAGCTAGTCATATGGTTTGGTTTTTTTTCCTTCACTTAAGTTGAGACTTAGTAAACTTGGATTTAAGTATGAGTGGCTCACTATGAGCTGTAAAATAGGGTATGAGTCATACCATTTACTCGTATGATAGGTAGTTTTCAAACTTTCTTTGATTCAATTCTGCTAGGGATATGATTTAAGGGTTTTAGATGCGACTTGGTTTGGGTAATTCATATGCTAGATAGTGTTAGGTCCAAGGGGGAAGCCTAGGGTATAAGTGGTGGGTACCACTCATATTATAGGGTATGACTGGTATGGGGGAGTCATACCATCTGATGAGAATTTTAAGTAGTTTAAGTTAGGGGTAATCTGGATATTTTCTCACTTAATCTCTTAAGGCCCCATAACTTATATCACCATTGGGACATCATTTACCCTATTATTCTAATCTTACACACTTAGAAACTCACTCAAATTCTCTTTAAGGCTTTTGTATAAATGAAGGTTAGGGTTCCATCTTGAGAATCAATTTGGGGATTGTACGGGTGATTTTTCTCCGTCATCTTCATAATCTAAGGAATGTACTCCTCCTTCATTATTAGTTCCAACTAAAGGAATTATTTATACAATGTTTTTATGGAATAATTATTGTATGATTTTGGGGTTTAAAACATATATTGGCATTTTGGTGTTAAATACATGGTTATGGTTTTTCCCATGTTTTACTTATGTATTTACATGCTTTAATGGTGGTTTAGACAATTTGTTGAATGGTAATGGTTATTTCGTAATTGGATTTTGTTTTGTAAACCCTACACCCTTAATATGTTTGATAAAATGCCTAAGATAATGCTTTTACTATATTATTGGACTTTTAATTGAATTATTGCATGGTATGGTTTGGTAATGGAACCCTATATGGTATAAATAGTTTAAATGGTTTGGAATAGTTAAATTTTAAGGGTTGTCATTCATGGTTAAGGTTAATTAAACTTCCTTGCGGGGTACAAAGAATCCCCCAAGTAAATATTCTAATGAAAAACTTGTGAGGTACATGGGATTCCCCTAAGAAAACATAATAATGAAACACTCGTTGGGTACATAGGATTCCCCCAAGTTAACTCAATAATGTAATGTATGGGTACATAGGAATCCCTTTACATAAAAAGGTTGGCTAATGATATTGCTTGCAAATTATAGCTGGTATGACGATACCACTAGTCATTGCCTTGGTTATTAATAATGCAATAATGGTTTGGTTAGATGGTAATGGTTTTAATTAGGCAATAATTCCAAGCTGTGATAGCTAACCATGATAGTATGAGTTTAATAGATGGATACTGGAAACTCGTGTTTGCCTACATGAGGGTTGGTCATAGAGACCATATATGATGCTACGAGGTGCATGCAAATCCTCTAAGTAAATTGTATATATATCATGGAGAGATAAGGGTACTTGGGAATCCCTTACTCTAATGGTATCTATAGTTCATGTTGCTACATTCATCGGGGCCTGTTCAGGGGATTACACTGGACCCATATAGCTCATGGGTGGTTCAAGGATGGATAAGCTACACATACCTAAGTTAATGGTTTTAAAGGCATTCTAAACCTGGCCCCCTCTCCCGATATTATTATATATATGTATGTATGGTTGTGTGCATATATTTGGTTTACTTAATTTTACTTGATGGAATTATTTTATCCTTACCCTGAGTTCATGCTAGCGTTCACCCACTAACCCATCTTCGGGTGGTTGTATCCCTACATAATGGAGGAACCGACCATTCTACTTCTCTGGCTTAGTGATCGGGTTCGGGATCAACTATAGGATTAAAGTGCTGAGCTTTAATATTTTGTAAGTCTCTATTTCATATCATGGATGTCTTTACATACGTTGGTTATTTTCTAGATATTTGTTTTTGCTATGGTTGGGGACATGTCCCAACCAGATATTATTTTTGTTTTGGTTAGAGGCTTTGTGGAACTACTATGGGTTGGAATGGACGGTATCAATATTGGTGTCAGCCTTAGAATTGGCATTGGTATTGGGGCTAGTACTATTGGACTAAATTTATAATTTTTCTATCCTTTAATGTTATATTATGAACAGGAACATGGTTTTTATATTGGTTTGGTTGTGGTTATTGGTTGGTTATGGATGGTTGGACTTGTTTGGGTTAGTTGTGGTCATAGACCTGTCGTAGAGTTTTAGGTTACACTTATATGCTATCTTGTTATATGGCCAGAATTCATCTGACTTAGGATATATATAGGTTGGTTGTTTGGGTAATAGTGGTGGTCTCCAGTCTAGGATGGACTTGGGATGGCCATTTTGACAAAGCCCTGATTTGGGTCATGTTAAGTTAGTATAAGAGCGTTAGGTTTATGGTCAATTGGAAGTCCATAAAGCCATATCTAGTAGAGTCTCTTTTAAGGGTATGTAGTACATCAGACTCATAAAGGAGAGGCTACAAGACACTTAGGAATGTTTCACTTTCTTAGTATTCTATTTTTAATATTGGAGTCTAAGTCCTGGAATCTTCTCTAATCCTGGTTTTTTAGCTTTTTAGTTCGTGCCTCGATGATATGAGATGCAAGGTAACTCTTTTATACTAATAGTCAGCAATGTTGAAAGGACACAGGGGATCCATACTCTATCTAGGGGTCCCGTCCCTGATATTTTTGGATTTCCACCGGTTGCTACTAGTCCTCCTCAAGGTAAGGTGACTAACGCAGAATTTCATCAATAGATTCATGTTATTGCTCAGTTATTTTCTGCTTAGACTGAGTGGGATGTATATGGTGTTTTTTTTTGTTGAGGCTGTAAGGGTTGGCCAGTTTATGAAGATGAATGCTATAGTTTTACTAGTGTAAAGGTGGAGAAGGATTTTTAGGGTTTTTTTGGATGAAATGGAGAAAATTTATAGGTTAATGGAAGCCATGAATATGGAAGGAGTGAATTTTGGCTAGTTACCATCTTTAGGATATGGCGTACCAATGGTACGAAGAGTATAATAGGGTGAGAGGTGATATGGAGGAGTCAACTTTGTAGGAGACTTTCTCTAATACTTTTCTGGACCATTTCTTTCCTCAGGAGATGAAGGGAGCAAAGGTAGAAGAATTTGTCAATCTGAGATAAAGGAAATATCTGTCAAGGAATATGCCTTGAAATTTCATCAGTTGTCTAGGTATGCTTTGGAATTGGTGTCTAATATGACTTCAAGGATGAGAAATTTCACTTATGGACTGTCTTAAAATTTGATCATTAAAAGCAAGACAACATTGTTGATCAAGGATATGGACCTTTTTAGGTTTCTGGTTCATATGCAACAGTAGAAAAAAAATAGAGGTAATAGGCTGAGTTTGGGGAAAGACAGGATAAGAAGTTTAGGTCTTCTGACCAAGGTGGTGGGCAATAGCAAGGTGGTCGAGGTGGCAGTGAATGGCCAAAAAATAAGTGGGGGAGTCCTGGTTCCTTATCTAAAACTAGTACTCCTTACCCAAAATAGTCAAATGATAGGCCGCTGCAGCGTACCAATAATTTTGTGCACAGGGTGCCCAATCTCAGGCAAATGAGGCTCAGTCAACCTCATAATGCCCTTCTTGTTGGTTCTGTGGTAGGTTGCGTAGGGGTTTTATAATAAGGGGAGCGACAGGTGTTTTAAATATGGACAGCCAGGCCATATACTCAGAAATTGTATGGTCGGTAGGGGTGCTTTGGGAGCAAGTAAGGCTCTATTTTTTTCACCTTCTGCTACTGCAACAAAAGGTGAGACTTCTACATCTATTTCTGCTTCTAGTAACGATGTTGATTGGAATAGGTTCTATGTTCTAGTTACTCGGTAGGAATCTAAGGTGTCACCTAATGTCATGACTGGTATGTTACAACTATTTTCTCATGATGTATATTAGTTTATTGATCCGGAGTCCACTTTTTCTTTGTTACCCCATTTGTGGTTGTGTATTTTGTTTTGATCTTGAGGTTATTTCATATCCTTTTTTTATTTCTACCTTGGTAGGTGACTGTGATTGCTAAAATGGTTAATAGGGGGTATGTGGTATCTGTTGGTAGTACGCAGAGTTGGGTGGATTTGTTTGAATTGGATATGGTGAATTTTGATGTTATTTTGGGGATGGATTGGCTACACTATTGTTATGTGTCCTTAGATTGTCGGACCCATAAGATTGTCTTTAGGTTTCCTGATGAACCGATTATTAAGTGGGAGAGTAGTTCCTTAGCTCCTAAGGGGAGGTTTATTTCTTATCTTAGAGCTTGGATATTAATCTCCAAAAAGGTGTCTCTATTATTTGGTTTGGGTTAAAGATTCTAACTCAGAGGATTCTTATTTATATTCGATTTCAGTGGTAAATGAGTTTTAGGAGGTCTTTCTGAATGATCTTCCTGGTGTTCCTCTGGCTAGGGAGATTTATTTTGGCATTGATATGGTTCTGGACACTCCTCCAGTATCTATTCCACCTTATATAATAATTTTGACTGAGTTGAGGGAAATCAAGGATCAACCTAAGGATATTTCAGATAAGGTTTTCATCCATCCTAGTGTATCCCCGTGAGGTGCACCAGTGTTATTTGTGCATAAGAAGGATGGTTCCCTTTGGATATACATTGACTATCGATAGTTGAATATGGTAATAGTTAAGAACAAGTATCTTCTTCCAAGGATAAATGACTTATTTGATTAGTTGCAAGGTGCTAAATTCTTTTCTAAGATAGACCTTCAGTCTGGGTATCATTATCGTTGGATTGGGGAGGTGCATATCCCTAAGATGTTTTTTCATACTAGGTATAGACACTGAGTTCTTAGTTATGTTATTCGATTTGACTAATGCCCCGACGACATTAATGGATTTGATGAACAGGGTTTTTAGGTAGTTTTTGGATCTTTTTGTCATTGGGTTCATTGATGAAATTTCAGTGTATTCTAAAGTGAGGTGGATTATATCAATCACCTCTGTGTGGTGTTGCAAACCTTGAAAAAGCATCAGTTGTATGCCAAATTCTGTAAGTGTGAGTTTTAGTTGAACACTATAACTTTTCTTGGTCATATTACTTTTAGAGAGGGGATCATGGTGGATCCACAAAAGGTGGTTATGGTTAAGAGGTGGCCTAGACCCATGACTCCAATCGACATTCGAAGCTTCTTAGGTTTGGTTGGGTATGATAGGTGATTCATAGAAAGTTTCTCGATGACAGCTGCCCCATTGACTATGTTGACTCTGAAGAAGGTAAAGCTTTCTTGGTTAGATGCTTGTGAGGGGAGTTTCAAAAAGTTTAAGGATATGCTAACTTCGGCTCTAATTTTTACATTGCCTAAAGGTAATGATGGGTTTATGGTTTATTGTGGTTCATCCTGGGTGGGACTTGGTTGTGTTTTGATGCAACATGGGAAGGTGATTACCTATGCTTCTAGGAAATTGAATATGCCTTAGAGAAATTATCCTACTTATGATTTGGAGCTTATAGCGGTGGATTTTTCTTTGAAAATATGGCGACATTATTTGTAAAGAGTGCAGGGGGACATCTTTTCTGATCATACGAGTGTATAGTATGTGTTCACTCAGAAGGAGATAAATCTCAGGAAGAGGATATGGTTTGAGCTTCTCAAGCACTATGATATGAGTCTTCACTACCACTCAGATAAGGCTAACATTGTTACTGATGCTTTTAGCAGGTTATCCATGGGGAATATTGCTTATATGGATAAGGATAAATGGGAATTAGTGAAGGATATTCTTCACTTGTCTAATCTTGGAGTACGTCTCTTGGACTCTAAGAAAGGTGGTATGATTGTACAAGAAGTGGTTCGTTCATCCCTTTGAGCAGAAATCAATGAAAATAAAATGCTAGATCCTATCTTGATGAAAATAAAGAGTGATGTTGGTGGGCAAAGGGTAACAGTGTTTGAGATCAGCGGTGATGGTACCTTGAGGTACCAAGAGAGGTTATGTGTTCCTGACATTAATGGTTTGCGACAAAAGATATTGGTTGAGGCTCATGAATCGCGCTATGTTGTTCTTCCCGACTAGAAAAAATGTATCATGATCTCAAGGAGATGTATTAGTGGAATGGTATAAAGAGGGATGTGGCCGATTTTGTGGCCAAATGTATGGTGTGCCAACAAGTTAAAGTTAAGAACATGCCTAGGGGATTGTATCAGGAAATTAAGTTGCCCGAATGGAAATTGGAGTTGATCAATATAGATTTTGTTATTGGTCTTTCTTGGTCACGGAACTAATTTTGTTTGGTTTAGGTCATTGCAGATAGGATGACAAAGTCTACTCACTTCTTGCCAGTGCGGATGATCTTTTTGGCTAAGAACTATGCGAGGTTGTATCTTTATGAGATTGTAAAGCTAGATGGGGTACCTATTGTGATTATCTTTTATCATGGCATGCAGTTTTCATTTTATTTCTGGTAGTCTTTTCAAAAAGGGTTGGGGACTAAGGTTATTCTGAGTACTTCTTTCCACCCGCAAATGGATGGGAAAGAAGAAAAAACTATTTAGACATTAGAGTACATGCTCTGGGCATGTGTGATTGATTACATGCTCTGGGCATGTGTGATTGATTACATGCTCTGGGCATGTGTGATTGATTATGGTAGCAATTGGGTTGATCATCTACCTTTGGTAGAGTTTGCTTACAGCAATACCTATCATTCTAGCATTGGGATGGCCCCTTTTAAGGCATAGTACGGTGGGAGGTGTAGATTTTCTATTAGGTGGTATGAGCTTGGTGAGGCAGATATGATCTGTCCGGACTTGGTTTTTAAGGTTATGGAAAAGGTGAAGGTGATTTGGGATAGGCTTAAGGTTTCTCAAAGTCGCCAAAATTCATATGCAGATGTATGGCGTAGAATCTTAGAGTTCGAGGTTGGGTATAAGGTGTTCCTAAGGGTGTCTCCCATGGAGGGAGTGATACGGTTTGGTAAAAAAGGGAAGCTCAGCCCCCGGTATGTTGGTCCTTATGCAGTTTTGTGGAGGGTTGGTGTAACACCCCAAGATCCCATCCCAAGACGTCACACGGTGCTTATGGACCCGAAGGACCACAAGCTAACCTTTTTCTAATATCTGTACCTATACACTGCAAAATATCTAAAATAAATGCGGAAACTTGCCATAAGGTTCAACACATCAGTACATACTCAAAACTGAAAACTGAATACTAATACATCCATCTGAAAAGCCTCTAAACTGTCTGAACTGTGGAGTTGATGGGACAGGTCCCTAACTAACTCCGTCAATTGAAAATAAACAAAATCTAAAACGATAATAGTAAACTAAGATTCGTCCTCGAAAGAAGAAGACTCACTGGTACTGCTGCTGATGAGGACTGAACTGCTGAGGATAATCTGGATCATGTACCTCTAAACCTATGGTGTCAAATAAAACACCATAGCATAAATGGGTCAGTATAGGAATATACCGAGTATGTAGATAAGGTAGGCGAGCAAGGGCTCATGCATGCACAATATCTAAACTGAATAATCATGAAAGATGCCTCATGAGAACACACACATGAATGCACAGAACATGAACACAATCATCGTAACTCTAGAAACTAAAACTCGTATACCACTTTACTGCAGACTGAAGTTATTACTGACACTGAGATACTGAATCACTGACTCCTCTGATACTGATAACTAAGGATCTGTATGTGCTTGCATCAAGGACTGTACTATGAGCTTACTACTTTCGACTGACAGAATTAGAGATCAACTTTGCTAACAGATTATTCTGGAAGTGATTATCAATGATAAGAAGTATGATTATATCTGAATCTGACGATAAAAATATTCAATAGAAATTTGATACTTTGATCAAGCCTGTCTGGTGGCATATCTCTGAATATGATATCAATAAACTGTATATATGACCAAGCCTATCTATCGGGATGGTCCATGAATCAACGAAACTATCTGAGTTCCTCATAAAGATAGATGATTGTATCTGACAGTCCTCATTTTTGAAGATTAATTCTGAAACTGAGACTGAATCTAAAACTAAAACTATCGGAAGTAGTCACTTAACCAACATTCCCCAACCTACCACAGGTAGGGTCCAACCTCTACCCCTAGTTGGGAGAGTGTCAATACCGTGTCACGGGTAAAGACATTATCTTTATGTGTCTTATCTTTATGTGACCCTCATCTATTAGGTGCTCAAACGAGAATGGTGGAGCCCTCGTCTAACAGGTCAAGCCACCTCACCTACCCTCATTTAACAGGTAGGATGTCTCTCATCTACCCTCAACTAGTAGGTATGATGTCTCAACCTACGCTGGCTACATAGTTCTGGAGCACAAAAATTGCATCTAAGAATCACACCCTCTACTAGTACGTGAGTTCCCATCCTTGAGCTCACTCGGTGCTAGTTTCTACTCTCAACTGAAAGACTCTGACTTAATTCTTAACTGAGCACAACTGAACTAAATCTGATATTGATCATGTTTCTAAAAATATCTAACTGAGTTACGCTGAGATTACTTAGTTCTATATCTGACGGAAAAGACATCGAATCATAGTATCTGACTGACGATATAGAGCTTGAATAGATTACTCAAATCACTTCTGAGATTAGAATTGAATCACTTGAACACTATTAGATCTGAGCTGATTACAAAACTAAGGCTAGATTACTAGCGATACAGAGATTACAAAGATTTCTGAGATTACTAAGCTTTCTTAAGTTCCACACTTGTCTGAGGATATAGAGTTCTATAGTTCACTGAGTTTTAAGAATCATGGATCAACTAGAATTATCAAGAAACTAACACGGGCTCTAGACAATAGCTCTATTTTTGGGTATAAATACCCCCAGGACTCGATAGCATAAAAGTAAGCATCATCATTCATTCATCAAAAGCATTCATGCATCATCACAATCATTCAAGCATCTTCGCAAGTAATTCAGGAATCATGCCATATGTTTATTTCCACAGTCATTAAACATCACCTCAAGAATTTAAGGATATCAAAAATTCATTAATCATCATAGTCGCCAAGGAGTCAATTTAAGCATCTCGGAATCATAATCATATAATAACGTAGGGGAAACATGTTACTAGATTTTACTCCCTTCAACAAGGTTTTGCCTCAGCTATTTCATACCTATATCAAATCTTGACAGGTGTTTGGAGATCCCATGGCTAGGGGAGACTTTATTCTATCACGTCATAACTTACTTGCTAACCACTTGGCATGTATTAAAAGCTTAACATATATAAAGAGCACATAATTGGAGAAATTACAACCATCATATCTCAACTTTTTCACTAGGGTCTTTCAACAACCACTAGACATGACCGATTTTACGCCTATTTGGGAATTTCATGCTATCTTGGCAAATTTCACTCACTAAGGCATTTTATCAAACACTAGGCATGCATGGACTAGCTCACAATTTGGGGTTTCCTATTCAACATACTATAGTGGCTCTTATGGTTCACCTAAGCTCTTTATCAAACCTATGGGGAACTTTCTTCACTTATTCAACCATTTCTGCACTCAAAATTCATGAACACATCACATGGAAAAACAACTTCAAGAGGGTCTATCACAAACATCACATGAATTCCACATACTAGGGTCAAAGCTCATAAATATTGTAGGAAAACATAAATCAGAACTCAACAACACATTAAACATCCATTTCAACTCATACGAATCATTAAAAACTCATAAACATAAAAAAAACTTTTAGTTTTAAAACTTACTCATACTCGTTCTAGGGTCAGCTATCAAGTCGGGAGCATACTTAGCTAATTGGTTAAACTTAAGACAATACTCTTTCATTGTCATGGAGCCTTTCCTTAGGTTCATAAAATCTTGTACCTTAGCTTCTCTCATTTTTGGTGGAAAAAACCTATCTAGAAAGGCACTCTGAAACTCTAGCCAAGTCACGGGAGCTGCATTCTGCCCTCTATTTTTCTCCCATATCACTACCCAATCATGAGCAATCTCTTTCAACCTATAAGATGCTAACTCAACACTCTCCTCCTCTGACACATGCATAATCTAGGTAATCTTCTTCACCTCCTCGAGAAACAAGTGTGGATCCTCACATACTACTGACCCAAAGAATTTAGGCGAGTTCATTTTCATAAAACTTCTAATCCTGGCTGCGGCAGAATTCCCATCTTGCTGAGGTGGGACTGCAGCCTGACGGTTGCCATGAATATTAGTCACTGCCTGGGCTAGCACCTGGAAAGCTGCCCAAAACTTTACATGTGACACACTCTTATTTTCAGGATATACTGGCAGAGGGGGCTGATCATCAACCCTAAGGACAAAGTTTCTGCGACGAGGTATACTCTGTAAATGAAAGAATAAAGTGGATTAGACTGAGGAACAACTTGAGCTCATGCTCACTCGCACGAAATGATCACTAAAAGAATAGGAACTGCTCCTAAGAGCATCCTGTAGCCTCTTGTTTATAAATGTGGCACGCTACACACCCATGTACAAGACTCTACTAGATGCGGCTTTTCAGACTCCCTAGGATACTCTTAAACCTTAGGCTCTGATACCAAGTTTATAACACCCTGAGATCCCATCCTGAGACGTCACACGGAGCTTACGGCTTTCAACTAATAGAATTAGAGATCAACTTTGCTAACAGATTATTCTGGAAGTGATTATCAATGATAAGAAGTATGATTATATCAGAATCTGATGAAAAAATTACTTAATAGAAATATGATACTATGATCAAGCCTGTCTGACGGCATATCTCTGAATATGATATCAATCAACTGTATATGTGACCAAGAATATCTGTCGGGATAGTTCATGAATCAACGGTACTATTTGCATTCATCATAAAGATAGATGATTGTATGTGACGGTCCTGATTTTTGAAGATTGATTCTAAAACTGAGACTGAATTTGAAACTAAAACTGTGGGAAGTAGTCACTTAATCGACATTCCCCGACCTACCACAGGTGAGGTCCAACCTCTACCCTCGGTTGGAAGGGTGCCAATACCGTGCCACAGGTAAAGACATTATCTTCATGTGCATTATCTTTATATGACCCTCATCAATCAGGTGCTCAAACAAGAATGGTGGAGCCCTCATCTAACAGGTCAAGCCACCTCATCTACCCTCATCTAACAGGTATGATGTCTCTCATCTACCCTTAACTAGTAGGTATGATGTCTCAACCTACGCTATCTACGTAGTTCTAGAGCACAAAGATTGCAACTAAGAATCACACCCTCTACTAGTAGGTGAGTTCCCATCCTTGAGCTCGCTCGGTGCTAGTTTCTACTCCCAACTGAAAGACTCAGACTGAATTCTTAACTGAGCATAACTGAACTGAATTTGATACTGATCATGTTTCTCAAAAGATCTAACTGAGTTACGCTGAGATTACTTAGTTCTGTATCTGACGGAAAAGACATTGAATCATAGTATCTGACTGATGATACAGAGCTTGAATAGATTACTCAAATAACTTCTAAGATTAGAATTAAATCACTTAAATACTATTTGATTTGAGCTAATTACAGGACTAAGGCTAGATTACTGGCGATATAGAGATTACAAAGATTTCTGGGATTACTGAGCTTTCTTAAGTTCCGCACTTGTCTGAGGATACAGAGTTCTATCGTTCACTGAGTTCTAAGAATCATAGCTCAACTGGAATTATCAAGAAACTAACATAGGCTCTAGACAATAGCTCTATTTTCAGGTATAAATACCCCCAGGACTCAATAGCATAAAAGTAAGCATCATCATTCATTCATCACAAGCATTCATGCATCATCACAATCATTCAAGCATCTTCACAAACAATTCAGGAATCATACCATATGTTCATTTCCACAGTCATTAAACATCACCTCAAGCATTTAAGGATCTCAAACATCTATAAATCATCACAGTCGCCAAGGAGTCACTTTAAGAATCTCGGAATCATAATCATATAATAACGTACGGGAAATATGCTACTAGATTATACTCCCCTCAACAAAGTTTAACCTCAACTATTTTATACCTATATCGATCTTGACATGTGTTTGGATATCCCATGGCTTGGGGAGACTTCATACTATCACGTCATAACTTACTTGCTAACCACTTGGCATGTATTAAAAGCTTAACATATATCAAGAGTACATAATTGGGGGAATTTACAACTATCATATCTCGACTTGTTCACTAGGGTCTTTTAACAACCACTAGACATGACCGATTTTACACCTACTTGGGAATTTCATGCTATCTTGGCACATTTCACTCACTAAGGCCTTTTATCAAACACTGGGCATGCATGGACTAGCTCATAATTTAGGGTATCCTATTTAACATACTATAGTGGCCCTTATGCTTCACCTAAGATCTTTATCAAACCTATGGGAAACGTTCTTTACTTATTCAACCATTCTACACTCAAAAGTCATGAACACATCACATGGAAAAACAACTTCAAGAGGGTCTATCACAAACATCACATGAATTCCTCTTACTAGCGTCGAAGCTCATAAATTTTGTGGGCAAACATAAATCAAAACTCAAAAACACATTAAACATTCATTTCAACTAATACAAACCATTAACAACTCATAAACATAAAAATCTTTTAATTTTAAAAAGGGTTCTTGAGATTCTTAGATGAAAGGGACCCATGAATAACAATCTACATACCTTAACCTTTGAAATTGAATGAACTTTAGTGCTTTAAACTTTATCCACACTTGAAATAAATAAATTCTTGAAGACCACACTATGAGGAACTTGATTCTTGAAGAAACCTTGAAGAATTTATGGTTGAATTTTGGAAGATTAGGGTTCTTGAATGAAACCCTAGATATTCTTGAGAGAATTGGAAAGAAAATGATTGAATTAGGGTTTGAATGAGGGTTCTTCAAATTTGTAGAGGCTTAAAAAAGGTGAGAAATGACCAAAATACCCTTGCAAAAACACCCTTGAATTGCTGGAAAAATATACTTGACGCCATCCAGAACAGGCCATCCGGTCCATGATATGCCATCACGAATGGTTGTCACAAAAGGGGTCCAAATTCTTGATTTTCTACCTAGGACTGACGACGTTTTCAGAAATATCGTCAAAATGTGACGACATCATCAAAAAGGTCGTTAGAAACGTGATAGCCCATTAGAAACGTCGTCACCATTTTTCAGCTTGACATGCTGGAATAAAATGGGGATAAGTCTTTGCTTTGATATCAGATTTAGGATAAATTGATATCCTTGGAAAGATAATTCAAAGATCTTTCATTTGATATATATAAACACACCCAGTTCTTCATATTCAACTAGTTATGTTCAATTGAAGTTGATCCAAATTTTTACGATCACTAAAACTTGAACGATAGGAAAGCGTTCAACTCAACCATGAGTTAGGGGAACTGTATGATCTTTATTCATTCTAAAATAGATTCCCACATGATTCAAAGTATTTCATACTTGGGAGGATATTTTGAAAACATTTTGACTCAGATTTTTGCTTTACTAAATACTCTCTAAGGCTCAGACTAGAAGAGGATTTTGCGAGGCATTACAGTTGGTAATGTGGCATATGAATTTGAGTTGCCTTCCAATTTTAAGCTCCATTCATCTGGTATTTCATGTCTCTATGTTGAGAAAATTTCTTGGAGATCCTTATTTAGTGGTTCCTTTTAAAGGATTGGGTATATTGAATTCTCTATCTTATGAAGAGGTCCCGGTTGAGATATTAGATTTGTAGGTTCATCGATTACGGACCAAGGATGTGTCCATGGTTAATTTTTTATGGTAGAACTACAAGGTAGAAGAGACAACATGGGAAGATGTAGAGGACATAAAGTCCAAATATCTACATTTGTTTTTTGCTCTAAATATTCATACGAAAGGTATGTGTTCTTGATCATATTTTTGTTTTCTAACTTGGTTAAAGGTTGGATTGACATTTTATAATGAAAATAATCATGCTTGTATTTGACCTATCTTATCCATCATTCGGGGATGAATGATCCTAGTGGGGGAGACTAAAACACCCTCAGTTTTAGAACCTTAGAAAATTTCTTGGATTTTTAGTTTTTGGACATCAAATAACTTTAGGGTAGCAGTCATATGGTAGGGTAAGGTTGGTATGTGCTGGTTTGTATGGGTGATTTCTCTCCATCATTTTCTTAATCTAAGGTATGTACTCCTCCCTCATTGTTAGTTCCAACTAAAGGCATGATTTATACAATGTTATCATGGCATGATTATTGTATGGTTTTGGAGTTTTCAAACATATGTTAGGGTTTTGGTATTAAATGCATGGTTATGGTTTTTTGCATGTTTTAATTATGAATTTACATGATTTAATGGTATTTTGGACAATTGGTTGCATGGTAATGGTTAATTGGTAATTGGATTTAGTTTTGGAAAGACTATGCTCCCAACATATTTGATAAAATGTCTAGGATAATGCTTTTACAATATTATTGGACTTTTAATGGAACTATTGCATGGTATGGTTTGGTAATGGATCCTTATAACGTATAAATAATTTAAATGGTTTGGAATGGTTAAATGGTAATGGTTGATGGTCATGGTTATGGTTAATTAAACTTCCTTGTGGGGAACAAAGGAATCCCTCAAGTAAACATGCTAATGAACAACTTGTGGGGTACATGGAATTTCCCAGGCAAACATAATAATGGCACACTTATGGGGTACATGGAATTCCCCCAATGTAACTCGATAATGTAATCTATGAGTACATGGGAATCCCTTTACAGAAAAAGTTGGCTAAGGACATTTCTTGCAAGCTATTGTCGGTATGATGATGCCACTATGCATAGCCTTGGTTAATAATAATGGTTTGGTTTAATGTTAATGGTTTTAATAAGGAAATAACGGAAGAGTGTGATTGCTAATCGTAAAGGTACGATTCTAATTGACGGACACTGGAAACTTATATTTGTCGACATGAGGGTCGGTCATAGAGACCATATATGATACTATGAGGAAAATGGGAATCCTCTAAGTACACTGTACATATACATCAGGCCCGTTCAGGGGGTTACAGTGGACCTATATCGACCGTAGCTATTTCTAGGATAGTTAAGCTACACCTACCCAGGTTAATGGTTTTAAAGGCATGCTAAAATCGTCCCCCTTTCCCAATACGGTTATATATATATACATTTATATACATATATATATGTGTATGGTTGTGTGCATATGGTTGGTTAACTTGGTTTTACTTGATGGAAGTATTTTATCCTTATCCTGAGTTCATGTAAGCTTTCTTCAACTAACCCATCTTTAGGAGGTTGTATCCCCATGCGATGCAGGAACTAGCCATTCTACTCCTCCTACTTAGTGATTGACTTCGAGATCAGCTATTGGATTAAAGTAGTGATCTTTCATATTCTCGAAGTCTCTATTTCATATCATGGAGTCTTTACATATATTGGCTATTTTATGGATATTGGTTTTAGATATGGTTGGGGGCATGTCTCAATGGATATTGTTTTTCTTTTGGTTAGAGGCTTTTTGTAACTACTATGAGTTTGAATGGGCGGTGTCGGTATTGGTGTCATTCTTTGTATTGGTATTGGTATTAGGGCTGATACTGTTGGACTGAATTATGATTGTTTCATCCTTTTATGTTAAGTTCTAGACAAGAACATAGTTTTTATATTGGTTTGATTATAGTTGTTGGCTGGTTATGGATGGTTGGACTCGTTTGGGTTGGTCACGGTCAAATACCTATCCCAGAGTCTTAGGTTACACTTATACGCTATCTTGTTATATGGTCAGAATTTATCTGACTTAGGATATGCATAGGTTGTTTGGGTTGGGTAACGGGGGTGGTCTAAAGTCCTGGATGGACTAGAATTCCCATTACGACAAGGCCCTGGTTTGGGTCATGTCAGTTTTCTCCCAAGTAGTGCCTGATTTCACGTCGCGGCATGACGGGGCAATGGTGGTTACTCAGACATCATTAACAAGCCCATGGGTACCTTTATTACTCAAACTTTATCTAGGTATCCCAATAGTTGGCCTCTAATTTTCTCTTTCCACTTTGAACTTATGAATTTCACCCCTAATTGTTTTTCTGATTTCCTATTATGTTCATAGGGAAGAAGGTATAAAAATAAAGGACCCAAGAAATAGATGTGGTATGTTGTACTTCTTGTCCCTTAAATGTGGAATGTATTTCCTTGATTTTGGTTCAGTAAATTCAAAAATATAGACATATATTTCCTATTCCTTGCACTCTTCTTCAGGCTCAGATAGTTAGATGAAGATCTTACTATCCAAATACAATATAGAAAAATGCTTCGATGAGGTCCAATATGCCCCAATACAGGAATGGCATCCCTCTCAACATCCCCACATAACTCTATTATGCTCTACTTAAATGTTACACTACCCATAAGAGTGTGAGCTATTTTTCACTCCTCCAGTTGGCTTTTCAAAAAAGTTTCAGTCTCACACCACCCATAACTAGGTTGCTGGGCATTACACGCAGCACCTTTTGCAGCAAATTCTACTTGGAAGTTGTGAATATCCAAGACAAACTTATCAACCTTTTGGATAAACTCTTGTTTTCCTTTTTCCAAGAGCGCCAACATATCAACCATGCTCTCATTATGTTCCAATAATATATTGATCATGCTCCTACAATAATGCACCATATCAAAAGGAAAAGGATTAATAAATAAGGAGTCATCATCACTCCATACTTTCTCTATCCAGGTTGTCATCTCGAGAAGAGTAGGCAACAAAACAAATAAAACAAAAGAAAATAAAACCCAATAACTCCAACAACATCAATCAAGAACTCTAAAACTGTATTTCTCAGCAATGGCACCAAAATTTGATAAGTCCCAAACTACCACTCCTTGGAAAGATAAAGTGGTCTTTGTAAAAATATAGTAACCCAACTAGGTTGGAGTTGATCCCATGGGGAATAAGCTAAAAATCCATCTCAAACTTGTTGACATCAACAAGCAGTGCAGATAAGTAAAAAAGAAACAGATTTGTAGTTACTAGAAGAAGTAACAAGAACTGGGTGCTTTTCGTTGTAAAAAGTCTAAGATGAACACTAGGCTTGTGTTCCCCCTGGCTTCTCAACTCGGTAGAATTATCGTCCACTATCAAACTATTCCAATACATTGCATGCAAAATTTGATAAGTTTTGTACCACCAATGGTCTTTTGGACTCGTTGACGGATCTTACCCTTTACCTTTTGAGTCTCATGATGTCGCCTTACTAACCCTTATCCTAGAACTTAGTTATTTATTACCTTTTGAGTCTCTAGTAATTAGACAATAGTTAACCATATTACTTAGATAATACCTATTAGAATTGATCGATAGTTAAACTTCAAGTTACTGTGATAATTCTCTTTTCCTAGTCACTACTCCTCTTTAGGAGTAAATAGCAATAAGCTAGGGGGATCCTAATGTGTGTACCCTTTAAGAAAGTAATCAAAGTGAAAATACCCAATACATGCAAGTATCTTTATCTAGAAGGACTTGGTACTTTCTCTACTTCGTTAATCCATCAGGGTTCCCGCAACCCAAGCTAAGGGAATCAACTACTCACAGTTATGAGATCAATCATAGAATCCACGGACAAAATTAAAAAATGAATCTCACAATAACGAAAGAAGAAATCCCAAAGTCTTAAATTGAATAAGAAAACCAAAACAAACCAATAATAATGAGACTATAGGATAGCCCCCAAGGACCTACCCCTGAATATATAAATGAGTAATGAATATACTAAATAAACCCTAGAGATTATTTATAGATTACAAGAACCCCGAGAAATCAAATACTAATTAAAAAAGAAGAACTTAATCAACAATACATGATAGGAATTAAAAACATCATAGAAGTGTAATTGGGATACGTGGAATCCCTAGGAAACGATTTCGAAACGATCTAAAAAAGTTGAGGTCGGTGGCCACTTACCTATGCCCACATGTGGTCTACCAGTGGGTGCATGTAGACATAGGTAAGTACCAGAAAATTTTTTTGCTCTCTGGACTTTGGACTCCTGGCACTCACCTTACCCATATGCGGTTAGACATAGGTAAGTGCTGAAAGTTCTTTTTTAGCTCTTTCACTCTTTGGATCTTCAATTCGGGTGCTTACCTTAGTCATATATAGACCACATGTTCTACATGCGGTCCACATGTAGACATAGGTAAGTGCCAAGCCTTGTAATTCTTGCAACCAAACTTCCAAACTTCAAGTTTTAACATATGCTTTGGTCACGTACATCTGGAAAGTGTCACAAATACCCAAAAATGATTAAGTAAGAATCCAAAAACTCTATTTTTCATCATTTTCTTTAACTTCGCCTCTAAAACCTTGTGTCTTGCAAAACATACCCAAAACACATTATATCTAACAAAACAACCTAAGAAACTCACATAGTTTTAGCATTTTAAGCATTGAAAGTGTTATATTTCTATAGCACATAATACAACCATACTCAAAAATATCAACAATATATTGTATATCCCTGAACAATATATGAATAAAGGAAAAAAAGGATATATAGCAATATACCAGACCATGAAATAAATATAAAATCTGAACAAATGAAGGAAGGGATATACGATAATACCATAACTACATATATAGAGAAGGAGAGAGAGATAAGGTAAACTCGAAGCACAACCTAGATGATTATATCTTCATTTTATGGCCTCATTATAATCCTATCAGGATTTAGTACTAACATGCCCAGGGTTTCTAATCCATATATCTCATCATGAATTAATCATGCCTAATAATGAAATCATAAGATAAAAGATGCCAAAATCATACCTTGATCTCTATACTGAATCAATGACCAGTCTGTCATAAGCTAGACATAAAAATAATCATAACATCAATGATAACAACATTAATTACAAGGCATAGTCATCACCCATATCTATACAATTATCCCGTATGAGTTAATAAACATTGGCGTACACTTGTGATAGGTGATGCGCATGCAACAAGGAATGCAAGGTACATATTCTGTATTACAATCTCATCATCATAACCATATCTAAGATAACCATCATCATCATAATCATACTTATTATAATCGTCCACTGGCTATTTCGGGTATATGTATATATATATAGAAAGAGAGATATAGATAGATAGATAGATAGATATCATACATAGGGATAGCCATACTCAAAATGGTAGATGTGCACATAGGCATATCAATATAGTCATTGTTCGACCTTACCGGGAATCAATATCATTATTTCAATCCCATGTCCTTGTCAGGTATCAATATCATCATCGCAGTATCCTCCGACCTTGTAGGGTATATATGAATATAATTAAAATCATTACTATATATATATATATATACATATATATAATAGGTGCACAGACTCAAGCAATGGATAAAAAAGGTATAAATCCATAAGTTTATTTTCTCAAAGTGAACTTCGAGACTAAATCATTATAAAGGTATAGAAAGGGTCAGTATATCTCATGACTGAAGTAAATAGTAGTATCAAATCATGGACCGAAATCGATCTTAATCAATTCCTTAAAACATTATTATTAGCTTCTTTATGTATGTAAATCGTCCATTAAGTTTGGCAGTTATTATTGTAAAGAAATTTGTTTTTAAGATGAAAAGTGGGTTTTAATCTCTTATTTAGAAAGAATAGTCACAAGATCATAGTTTAACAAGACTCACATCATTTACAGATATAATGATTATGAATGTACCAAATCTATATATTCCATCACTAGTATCCAAATCAACGAAGTCATAAGAAACATACCACATCTTCCTCCATCCTATACCGGAGAGATGAGTATATAAATATGTATTCATAAACAACAACTGTACACTTTACAATGTTAAACACTTCCCAGATATCCAACCAATAAAATAAAATGGCCCTTAGACCAATATTGTATTCAAAATAATCATAACATTGTAATCACGATCTTAGGGCCACATATTAATCTAGAACTCATATCAATAATTATATTAACAAGTGATCTCGAATTATAAGTCATAGCCTAACTATGAGGCATAATATATTTATAAATAATAAAGCATATTTATAATCATCTCACATCTAGGAGGAATATTATAAGTAAGGCATCTTATATCCAAGAGATATAACATATAACTAGGCCATAAATCATAACCCTGAGGCACATCACATCTATAAGAAATCTCATATCTATAGGTTATATATCATGACTATGTGCAATATCATGTACATAGGCCAATTGTCATATCTAAAAGGGATTACATCTCTAAAGGACCGATATTATATATATATATATATATATATCATGTTTATCAAACTCGTAATCTATTCATCAATACGATAATAACGATACTCATATTGCACTATTGTGCTTTAGGTCAAAAAATGAAACCAAAATGAAAGTACATTTTCGAGGATAACCTAATATGATATCAAGCTCATGGAATCAAAACCCTCAAAATGAGTGAAAACCAATAAAAATTTGTGCTAAAATCAAGCCCTAAGAGGATTTGGGGATTTTGGTCTAAAATCAAAAAACCCATTAATAAAGTGATGAAATATACCTTAATTTAGATGATAATAATGATAAAAGATGTTTAGAAAGCTCCCAAGTCACCCACAACACTAAATTTTGAGTTACCACACTCATTTAGAGTCTTTGGCTCTTAACAATGAGTGATAAATGGCAAAAATTGTAATATTAGGGTCCATTTATTACCCCTTCAGGTACAAAGGGATTGTTATGGAAATCCTAGGTACCGAGATCTCAATATTTCCTTGTGCAATTGCACCTGTACCAATACTAGGAAAGTCAAAAACTTGTTTTTGACCCTCAAAACTTATTCGGAGTTTGATTTTTTCAAATGAACTATGTAACCCCACTAAATTTAAAGTTATCGACACATTGGGAAGTTGTATTTTCTATCCAAGATTATTTAGACCAAATGTAGACCCCATGCCTATATCTTTCAATTTTCCAACTTTCTAATCAATAAGTCAAAATGAGTTTGGGTGCATTGGGACCGAAACCAAAAGTCTACCTAGGCTAAATTTATATCTGAAGCTCCTCGCATAGTCAAACTTTACACCTGAGATCGTTTTACTAATTTTTTTGCCCAGCAGCTATTTGGAACTAGGAAGACTTCTAAACAGGGAATTGGTTCTAAAAACCAAACAAATATCCCGGTAACTGAATAGTTAGTCCCAACAAGTCATAAATGACTTGGGGAAGCTATGAAAAAGTTCAAACAGCAAAATAAATGGAATTATGAAAAATGATTAGAATTATCATTTGACACCCAAAGCTACTCAACTATCATCACACAAGACCTCAAATGGAGCAGACCAATCAGGCGATACAATGATAGTAGTTGACACTAGCTGCTCCTTCAGACACTTGAAAGCCTTAAGACATGCATCATTAAAATCAAAATTCTCCTTTTTTTTCAAGAATCTTGCATAGAGGATTTGCAATCTTTGAGAATCCTTTATGAACTGCTTGTAAAACCCAGCATGACCTAGAAAACTCCAAATTCCTTTCACTGAGACTAGCGGTGGCAATTTCTCTATAACTTTAATTTTTTCCTTATCTACCTCAATGCCATATTTTGAAATTTTATGCCCGAGAATGATACCTTATTTTACCATAAAATGGCATTTCTCCTAATTTAGCACTATGTCTCACTCTTCATATCTCTGCAGTGAAATGGATAGATGGGCCAAACAATCTTTAAAAGAGTCCCCAACAATTTAGAAGTCATCCATGAAGACCTCTATTGTGTCCTTCACCATGTCAAAAAATATAGACATTATGTATCACTGGAAGGTGGCAGGATCATTGAAACACCCTGGATACTGACCCATAGAAAATTTCTCAATTTTTGGCTTCTGTACATTAAACAACTTGGGGTACAACTAGTATGGTGTGGTACGGTATGGTTGGTCTTGGTCGTATGGTAACTAGTATGGGTTGTATGTTTTCTATCAAAGGTACAGTTGGAATGTACAAGTCGTATGTTAGGGTACTAATGGTAAGGTTTCAATCGTATATTTCCCTAAGTTTAGTCTAGGTGAATCTATTTTGCCTAGGGTACGATTTCATGGTACTAATCATATGATTGGGTATGGTTTAGCTTGGGAAATCATATGTTGGACAATGTCGGGGTCCAAGGGGGGACCTAGGTTATAAGATAAGGGTACCACTTGTACCCTAGGGTACGGTTGGGGTGGGGTGGTCGTACAATCCTATGGGAATTTTAAGCAGATTAAGTTGGGTTAATCTAGATATTCCCCTCTTAACCTATTATGATCCCACAACATAAAGCACATTTTAGGGCATTATTAACCTATTTGCAATCAATAAAACTCTCTTAAACACTCAAATTATCTTAAGACTCTTGGGTTGAGAAATGATAGGGTTTCCTTCAAGGTGGTCAATTTGGGACTTACATTGTGATTTCTCTCTGTCATCTTCATAATCTATGACATGTACTCCTCCCTCATTGTTAGTTCTAACTTATGGAATGTTTTATGAATTTTTTTCATGGCCTACATTTTGTATGGTTTTGTGTTTCAAATATATGTTGGGGGTTTTAGTTACAATGGTTGGTTATGGTTTACCCATGTCTTTTATTTATGTTTTCATATTATTATGGTGGATTGAATATTTGGTTGCATGGGAATGGTTAATCGGTACATGGTTTTATCTTTGGAAACATTATGCCCCTAACTTGTTTGATAAAATGTCTATGAGAATGTTTTTGGTTAAATTGTTGGACTTTCATTAAACTATGCATGGTATAACTTGGTAATGGACCCTTATATGGTATAAATGGTTTAAATAGTTTGGAATGGTTATATGGTAAGGTCTTGGTGGTTATGGTTGGTCTTATTAAAAGCCTTGTAGGGTACAAGTGAATCCCCCAAGAAAGCATAATAATGAACATCTTGTGGGGTATATGGGATTACCCCAAGTCAAGTTAATAATGTAGTCTATGGGTACAATCTCTTCTTCAAAATAAGGATGGCTAATGAATTTGCTTATAAGCTATAGTCGGTAAGACGATACGACTACTTATAGCCTTGGTTAATAATAAATTGAATGGTGGTTTGCTTGTGTGGTAATGGTTTTAATTAGGCAATAATGGCGGGTTGTGATAGATAATCGTGAAGGTGTGAGTCTGACATCATCCAAGCGCACACACAAGTGTACGTGGTCTTATCAAGTAGTAACGTGGACTTCAAGAAAGACGAGTTATTGATCCCACAGGGACTTGTGTTAAACAAATATCAAATTCTAGTTTAAAAAATTTAGAAGAGTACCAAATAAAGTTTTAGAATTGTAAACTAAAAAGAAACTAAACTAATGCAGAAAAGTAATGACTTAGGATAATCAATGGATAGAAGCCCAGGGTTAAGGCTTACAAATAATCATACTATGTTATTAAACTTCATTTGTTAACTTGCTTATCTTGGTTGTTGATTTATAGGGTTAATTGCATAATCAGGGTTTCCCAACCTCTAATTCTTTACCTAAGTTGAACCTTACAACTACATCATTGAGCAAGGATGTAATAGTTCTCTTAAGTTCTTTAGACATAGCATCCTACGTGTAAATCAAGTAAGGCATCTAAGTGCATCCCTGTCCTCGATACTAATTTGAATTTCTTATTTCTTAAAGAAACACAAACCATACTCTACTTATTCTCATGTTCTATCTCCCTATTCCCTCTCCCAATATCACAAGGTTGAAAATTGATGTATTCTAAGGATAGCTAATCCTTAAAATAGTTAAAACAAGAATGAACAAACAACCATTAATGATAAGCAAACTTAAATGAACTTACAAGGTTGACAATTGATGTATTCTAAGGGTAGCTAATCCTTAAAATAGTTAAAACAAGAATGAACAAACAACCAATAATGATAAGAAAACTTAGAACTTAATTCAAATCAAAAGTAATCATGATCTTGATCTTAACCCCGGAAAGAAGTTTTAGCCTTTAATGGAAATATTCATCATCCAATCCCTTGGATTGATGATACAAACAATGAAAGAAACTAAAATTAAACAATGATAAAAACCCTACAAAAAAAGTTATGGTAGCCTCCAATATCTTCCAAGGATGTCCAACACTCAGTATTAAAACGTGAATAATGTCCTATTTATAGTAGAAGAAGCAGCCCATGCCTTGTTGAACAAGGAAACAGTTTCTAGTCATCTGCAAACCTAGTGATGCACCGCATTAATTATCACATTGGGGGGCATCGTGTCGCATCGAATCGCATTGGTTCACTATTTTTGGTGCCTTCTAAATCCAATGTTCTGTCGTATGTGCCAAGAGCTATTCTTACGTGCCCTCACTCTCCCAATACTTTTCAGGTGTCCAAATTTGTCTCAAGCTGTGTTTTGTGCTTCCGTGATCCATTACAAGCCTTTTTGAGTTTTTTCCACTTGATTTGAAGATTGTAAATCCTTCATATATCATCATATTCCATTAAAAAAGCATCCTAAAACATTAATCACAACAATTTAGAGCTCAAAACAACACAACATCGTCAATAGTGAACTAGAAACACGAGCTAAGAATGGGCTTCATTCACTTTGATCTCTAACTTCTTATTTTGACCCTTGGCTAGATCAAATTGACCCTTGAACATTATAACCAAGTTGTTTCACATATGAATTCACAATAACAACCTTAGGAACTCATTAAACGCATTAAAATCCAACATGATAGACTAGACAAACACCTAGCTCAAGCTAGTCACACTAGTTTTCTCGGTTGACTTCTAAATGATCAATTTGACAAAACTTGTGGGGGAACACCATTAAACATTGTAAACACATACTTGGATACATAGATGCACATATATATTATTATAAACACATTATAACATGAATCATCCTCAAAAACAAGGCTACAAAAGGCTAGAATAGTAATGCTAGAATACATAAATTCACCCAACATCATCACCCCACACTTAAAGCCTTGTTTGTCCTCAAAAAAATCCTAACTAAAAGATTCATGAGCTAGAAAGACTCCACAATTCTACTACATGCAAGAAATTCAAGCTAGCACTACAATGACTACATGGAATGCAAGTTTACAACACTAAGCATGTTATACACAATTAAAAGCTTACGAATCCTACTTCAAAACATCCTAACCTCAAGATGGACTCCACAAATGGAAAACTCATTCTAATTTCTCAATCAAAGATATCACAAGAATCACCCATATTCATCAAACATATGCCCCTCATAACAAGAGAGTTATCCATAATCACTCATAATAATGCAATTAGAACAAGATGGATATAATAATCAAGTTAGGCTCACCCTCATAAGGAATTCACAAGTTACACACAATGAAATATAATCATGGCCCTAGTGTAGTGCTCCACTAATATTAGAATGATGAACCTAGGATCAAATAGTTTTTTGGGGGGTTGTAATGTAGGCTAAGGGACGGGTAGGAACTATTTTTGCCAAGAATAGTAAGTAACCTCTCTAAGCATTTTAATACACTACATCATACATTTAAAACCACTCTCCAACAACCAAATTTTACTTTTTCATCCACCCATATCTTTTGTTTTTGCCCCATCTCTTTTAAGTACTTTCATAGACACTTGGTAGGGATATAGTTTATTACCACAAGAATCAATTTTTTTCTCTTTTTTCTCAACCATGGCAATATTTCTAGCATCAATTACATCACACCCAACCACCATACATAAATTATCAACACCAATAACTATTACTTTGGGGCATCAATTTCACCTTTTTCCTCTTATTTTTCAACTCCTTATTTTATTAATTTTTCATTAAAGCACTTAGGAGCATTTTTGGATCAAATTATGGTGTATCAAAGAAGGGATTAGGCTACTTATAAGGTTTTCAAGGAAAAATCTAAAGGCTCAATGGGGTTTAACAAGGATTATGCATAAGGGTAGGTCAAAAGAAGGTGTAAACAAGGCTATCAAAGAAATGCCAATATCATCTCCTAAACCCACATTCTTTATTTTTATTCACACACACACTGGGCAAGTTCTAGACATCACATGTAACAAGAATTATACAAAAATCTCACATGCACATAGCACATGCTCAACTCAATAGGATCATCATAGACTCCTTACTAAACAATAACATGAATTCAAATTTAAGCCAACAAATAAAAGAGTCACAAACATGAGCCTAAGAGTCTAAAAAATAGTAATTCACATAATCAACATGCTTTTACCAAACAAAATACTTGCCCCATGCAATCAAAAATAGCACCAACAAGAATATCTCACTTATTCCTATCGTAAAAATTTTAAATTAAGCCAAAAACTGGAATTTCCACACCCCACACTTAAAAATCAACTTTTTCCCCAAAGTGAACTTAAAAGTAAGAGATAGAAATACTCCCTGAGGACTCTAGGCCTAGCTAGTAGTATATTTTTCCATAAAAGAGGGTCTATGAAACCCCCACACTTGGTTTTTTCCATGCTTCTTAGCTCATGTTTCTTGTACTTAGACTTTCCATCAATTTGTGAGTCAGAAAAACAAAAACTACGTGAAGTAAAAAAAACTAAAAACTAAAAAAAAAAACATACCTTAGCTTGGGTTAACTCCCAAGAAGTGCCTAATTTAGTATCGCGGCACGACCCAATAAACTTTTTCCTCCATCTTGAGGATATGAATTTCACCCCCAACATCGTATCCATCTTTTTGCCTCGATCATAGGTTAGTGGTACAAAGATTAAGAAATCGAGTAATAGAATGTGCATGATAAACCATTTGGCTTTAAAGTGAGGTGTGTTTTTATGTCACTTATCCGGTGTAAAATCAAGAATATAGGATTCTTATTCCTCATCTTCACACTCTTCCACTATTTTAAATGATTTCACATACAAGATATTATCTAAACATAATGTAAGAAAGTACTTTAAGTGAGGCCCAATAAATCTGACTTCAAAATTTACACAATCCACAACACCTTCACTTATATTCACCTTCTCCATTCCAATCTCAAAAGAAAGATGAAAGTCGAGTGGGTACGATTCTTGTGGTTTTGGTTGTATCTCCTTACCCTCCTTAGTAGTTTGTTGAGCATTACCTACAAACATGACTGAATTAGGATTAAAAGGACACATATCTACATAGTGATACAAATTACCACAAGCCACACACCAACTCGTGATCTGCTGTGCAGGTCATACACAAGCAGGTCCCCTCCAAATGCTTGGATCAAAATTTGGATAAAAAGCCTCACGGTAGGATCCTCCACAATAATGAAAAGAATCATCATCCCTCGAAAACCATCTATCCACGAATGATATCTCAAGAAGAGTGTGAGAAAAAGAGAAATAAGGGAAAATAAGAAGAAACTAAAAAAAACAAAAACTATTTACAACTCAATATAGAAAAACGAAAAATAAGATAGTTTCTTAATTACAAGTCCCCGGTAATAGTGCCAAAAACTTGACAGCGTATACACAAGTGTACGTGGTCTTATCAAGTAGTAAAGTGACCTTCAAGAAAGATGACTTATCGATCCCACAAGGAATTGTGTTAGAAAACTATAAAATTATAGTTTAACAAATTGAGAAGAGTAACAAATAAAGTTTTAGAATTGTAAACTAAAAAAAACCTAAACTAATGCAAAAAAGTAATGACTTAGGACAACCAATGGATAGAAGCCAGGGTTAAGGCTTACAAATAATCATACTACGTTATTGAACTTCATTCATTAACTTGCTTATCTTGGTTGTTGATTCATAGGGTTAATTCCATGATCAGGATTTTCCAACCTCTAATCCTTTACCTAAATTGAACCTTACAACTACATTGTTGAGCGGGGATGTAGTAGTTCACTTAAGTTCCTTACAAATATCATCCTATGTGTGAATCAAGTAAGGCATCTATGTACATCCCTGTCCTAGATACTAATTTCAATTCCTTATTTCATAAAGAAACACAAACCATACTCTGCTTATTCCCATGTTCTATCTCCCTATTCATCTCCTGATATCATAAGGTTGATAATTGATGTATTCTAAGGGTAGCTAATCCTTAAAATATTTAAAATAAGAATAAATAAACAACTAATAATGATAATAAAACTTAAACGAACTTAATTCAAAACAAAAGTAATCATTATCTTGGCCTTAACCCCGCAAAGGAGTTTTAGCCCTTAATGGAAATATTAATCATCCAATCCCTTGGATTGATGATACAAACCATGAAAGAAACTAAAATTAAAGAATGAGCAAAAAACTAAAAAGAAGTTGCGGTAGCCTTCAATATCTACCAAGGATGTCCAAAACTCTATAAAAAAAACATGAATAATGTCCTATTTATAGTATAAGAAATAGCCCATGCCTTGTTGAACAAGGAAACAAATTTTGGTCATCTAGTAAACTCCCTTGTGAGGACGTTCCCGAATATAGGCAATTCCCAAGCTTCTGTAGTAGCTTGGTTCCAATTAATACAAAGATGTTTGCAATACACGCAACTACAGTAGACTAGACAAATCTCTCACTTCCCCTACATAACTAATACACCAGGGTTCTCACCCTAGTTAAGGAATTTAGCTACTCATGTTTATGCATCAATCCATGATAATCGGTGAAGAATACATGTGATTAATTTCACAATGATGAAAGAGTAAAAATCCAAAATCTCCAACTGAATGTGAACCCAAAATCTCAGAGATCAAAGTATGCTAAAAGTATCAAAAGTAACGTAAGAGTACTTAACCTAAGAATTAAATAACCCTAAGGTATTTATAGTATCTCAAAATAATAAAGAAATCCTAATAAAATGGAATAGGAAAATTAAGTTGACAATCATTACGACTTCTAAGGTTTCTTTACAAGTCGTATGCTGCTAGTCAAAGGCTTTCCAGTGAGCTTTCATCTTCAGGGGTTCAAGCTTCTGTTTTCATTATGATTTCTCACCATGATTCATAGTCAATCCTTATGACTCGTGGTCTTTACTGGTTGTTACTTGAGCCCCAAACTTCAGGACCATGCCCATTGGTCTCATTACGATTTCTCACTATGAATCGTAGTTCGACCTTACGACTCTCAGACTTCTATGAATTCACTTCTGGACATCAACATAGCTTACTGTTCTCTTTATAGATGCATGCTACAACACATATTCATTTTATACTAGTTGTTATCATCTGATACTTAGCTCTTACAGCTTAGCCTTAGTCATTGCCATCTTTAAGAGTTGGGATACGAGTCATGTGATGTATTAACGACGCATATCCTTACTAGCATTTCATATTTTTTAGACTTTTCTGCAATCTTTTCAACTAAAACCACTTACTACCTAATTTCCCTACAACAACACAAAAAATCACAACATATCCAACAAGATAACCTAAGTCCATGCATAAATTCCTTGTTGTAAGCATCGAATGTGCCATATTTCCAAGGCACATCAACATCCTCAACTTAGATATTTTGCATATCCTCAGGCAAAACAAAAATCAAACCCACATAAAAATGTGATGCTTCACTTCAAAAAGTCTATGACACATTTGGCAGTCGATATATCAATGAGCTCTAGAACACTTTTACCCCCCTCCTATTTCACTACTTAAAAATGCTACTATGTATAATAATTCACTACCACAGTGCAACCCACAAGAATCCAATGATGTCATTACATTAGCCACGAACAACTAGGCCTAAGCAACATACACTACTCTAACAAATACGTAACCTGAAGCTGCAACCCATGCACCCTCGTAGTCAAAGAAGTCCCTATCGCTCATTTTAATTCTGACTATTATTTTAGGTACGGTCTAGAAATGGTCACACTCATAAGGAAATTCCATGTAGTGTACACAAAATGACATAGGATTGCCCTTATTCTCTTTACCTAAATTTTTAGACGATCAAGATAGGATCACTATAAGACTTTGTTAGGATTTGTAACGTAGACTTAGAGTTGTTTATGGTATATTTGGGAATTTTTTGGTAACTCAACCTCCTTGGCACTACGCTTTCTTTGGGGTCCATTTTTTCTGCCATCTTTTTATTTAATCTGCCCTTATCTCTTCCTTTTATTCTTCTTCACCCCTATTTTTAGGCCGGGTGTGGTTCTCTTTTTCTTTTCCTTTTATTATTCTTGCATTTTTTACTTTTATTTTATTTTTTATTTATTTTTACCGCACCCACCCTTATTTATTTTTTATCTACACCTCTTTTTTCATACTCATTTTTTCTATATACCCGTATAATATCCACCCTCAACTTAGGTGATTTACCTGAGTCAAAGTGCAAAGTGTTCAAGGAGGACCAGGGACAAAACAGGTTCATTGTAGTCAAACGAGAAGGTGAAATTTGTGTAAACAACAAAAATAGGTCAATTAGGCTCAACTTAAGGATCAAGGGATTCATATTTTATTTGGTTCAGCATTTGAGGCTCGAATAAACTATTCATAAGAAATAGCCTATGATCATCTCCTAATCGACCATCATACAACCTAGGCATAATCAACCGCACAAGTTCTGGACTCTGCACACATTGGGAACTAAGTAATGCCTCGCAATAATGTTATACGGTATTATATTATCAATCATTACCTATCCAGTTCATGCACTTATGCACCATAGTTATCTTATTCCCAATTCTAATGCCATTAAGGTATTCTTAACAGTCGCACATACACATAGATCACACAGCTTATTACAAAAAAAAATTTGGAGGGGTATTAAATTTACTACTCA
The DNA here is from genome assembly GCF_002878395.1 of Capsicum annuum. Classification (NCBI taxonomy): domain Eukaryota; kingdom Viridiplantae; phylum Streptophyta; class Magnoliopsida; order Solanales; family Solanaceae; genus Capsicum; species Capsicum annuum. The sequence continues at coordinate 86,829,108 of NC_061119.1, read as the reverse complement.
GAATCATTCACACATGTTACGCAAATAATAGACTACCAATGCATATCATTCTTATTACTTAAGAACCACACAATAACAAACACATACATTTCTGTTAGTTCATTCCGACAGTGGCCTATAGGTTTTTAAAAACAAAAACCATAACACATGATGACTGTGGTACACCCCCCACTCCAAACTAAAACATATGTATTATCCCTAGCACATTTAGAAATATAAAATAGGGTTCAAGAACATACTTATATGCCTTAGGCACTAGATCATACCAGATTATCATGGGAACCCTCAGATCGAACCTTACTCTCCTCAACAGTAGTAGTTCCAGCAGCTGTCGGGACCATTCCTACAGTAATGGCACCAGTTATGTCGGTGCGCTCAGTGGTATATCTGGTGTTGGGGTCATCTCACTTCCCATCTCAATAGTCTTAGTTGGTTTCAAAATACCAGCTCATGCCACCATTTCCTGGACCCTAACTTTGCAATCTTTTTCACTCTTCACACTTGCTCTTTTTGTTGCTTTAATGTTTTCTTCTTCAGTGTTTTTTATCTTTCTTTTCTTGTTCATATTTTTTTTTCTTCCTTCTTCTTCAATTTCGATGCCCTAAATATTTTGAACCTTTTCTTCTAGCTGAATCTCTATAATGATAGTCATGGGGTAAACTGGCCTCTTATGTAGCTCATCACCCCGCTTTCGTAGCTCGGTTATCTCAATGCTAACCCCTATAATATCAATGGTTTGAACACCTTTAAGATGTCGAGTGATTTTCTACTCTAAACCATCCATCCACTTCTATGTCATCCTACGATGTTCTTTAATTCTTCTCTCAACCTAGGGTTGTACTCCTTATTCCATCAATCACACCTTTTCCTCTATAGTGCTCAGCCTTTTCATAACCTTATTCCTACATAGCCTGCTGTAACTGATTTGGACATGGATGGACGTGGTGGATATAGCCTGTAGGAGAGTAGGAGCACTAGATGTACCGGCTAGATCAGTTGGATAAGTCTCAGATAGCTCACCCTCTACCAGAATATCATCTACCCCAGCTAATCCAGTAGTAGTAGTACTTGGGGTATCTCTGTTCTACAATATCTTAGCTAGCATTATTGCTTCTTGTTTTGCCTACCTAGACATAGGATTAGTTACGTCCCGAATCAACCCCAAGTTAGTGGTGTTCTTCTTCTCAATATACTCATCTACTTCTGGAAGTGTTGTCCACCCCGCCTCCAAGCATATCTGAGCCAACAAGCATGGGAAAGCTAGAATCACATCAGTGCCCACCGCTCGATCACGTATCTCTCTGGAAATAAATTGTGCAACATCAAACTCATACCCATCCATGAGTCTAGCTATTAATACTGCATAGACTGGATTGAGAACATTATCCCTAGTTGTAAGACCCCACAAAATTCCTAGCTTAATATTCAGTCCATTAAGCTTGTCAAGGGTCCAAGCGATAGAAAATTCTAGCTAAGTTTCCATAGTTTATTTTTAGCCTTCGAAAGTTGAAAATCTTATTTTGCGACCATCATATTCTTTAATGGCCTATATTTTTGTTAATTCATGATCAGGAAGGTCAATAGGTGTTCTTAGACAAGTTTCAGATTAGTTTGACCTCGTTTAGAGTCCCAAAATAGTGGATCAACATGATCTTGGAGCGCCGCATTGCCCATCGCATTGGTTGATATTGATCCTAGTTGCCATTTAAAACTACTAAGATACGGTGCGATCATGCACGATAGGTCAAGTATCGCGTTGATACCATCGATGTGCCGTGGCGCCAAACATGTTAGTGCCCAATTTCAGTCATTAAATGACTACATCCTTAAGGGTAATTAGGTTATTTTTACCCGACCTTCAGCCCTCATAACACAAAATTTAGCCCTCTTTTAGCTAAATACATTAATTATTTCACACGTGCTCAAGAACAAGAAACCCTAGATGCTTAATTTTAATTCAAGAACTCAAGATTTCTACCATCAAACTTTAAGAAATTATCAACTAAGTTATGTAAAGTGTTCATCCATCAAAATATGAATTTTAAATTCTATGTTGTGGGTTTGATTGTACACATGTTTATGTTGTGATATGCTTTCCAAGATTGAATATTTATTGAATTCTCATGACTTTATGTTAGTATGCGGATTGAAATCCTTGAATTTGAAATGCTTGATATAGCCAAAATGTATTAGTTGTTGATCCATGCCCTAGAAAAGGTTATGCTTTCCATGTTTTTGTGAAAATGCCTAAGTGAATAAGAATTGTGTATCATGACCTATTTGTGAGCTATATGATGAACTCATGATGTACCTGCATGTTCAAAATGACTCCCGTGCTAAAGCTATGTCTTGTAATGATTTGGTGGAATGCTCATAAGTATGGATTTGTGAAATTATGATATGTTAGCATGCGTTCCTATTCATATGTAAGCTCATGACTTGCAATGCTTCATGAAATCCCTCAATGATATTATTATGAATTGTTGACTATGGTCATGTGTTCAAGTAGTGTCATGTCTCCTTTATTTTCATGCTATTGAGTCCTAGGGGTATTTAATACCCAACAATTTAGTTGTGTACCTAGAGCCAATGTCAGTTTTCAAGATAACCTTAGTCAAGCCACGATTAGTAGAATTCAGTCATTCTCAGAACTCAGGAAAACTCAATAGTATTCAGTTCAGTCCTCAGTAACTCAGTCAGTTAATAGTATTCAAAAATATTCTATCAGTTAATGGAATTCAGTGAACTCAGTCTAGTATACTCAGTTCAGTGTCTATTCAGATGGGAGTGGGATTCAGCACCAAGTGAACCCAAGGATAAAAACTCACCTGCTAGAAGAAGGTATAATTCTTAAAAGCAGTCCTTACGTTCCAAAACTACGTAGCCAGTATAGGTTGAGAATTCAAAACCTGATAGATGAGAGTTGATTAGGTGGCTTAACCTGTCAAATATGGGCCCACCATTCTTGGTATAGTACCTTATAGATAAGGGACACTCACAGTTTGTCCTTACTAGTGGCATGGTATTGACACCCTTCTAATTGGAGTTACAGATTGTACCCCAACTTAGTTATAATATCGTATTTAGGGCATGTCGGTTAGATGACTACCTCCTACAGTCTCAGTCTCAGTCTTTAGTAAAGAACTCAGATTGTTCTATAGATTTTAGGACTGTTAGATATAGTCACTCAGCTTAGTACAAAACTCAACTAGTTTCATTAGAATTAGGACTGTCAGACACAGTCACTTAGTAATTATTTATATCAGTTATCAGTAATCCATGTTATTAGTAAACTCAGTATTCAGAATCCTTATAATTTCAGTTACAGTTATGTATTTATGCATGTATCCTCACGTAGTCATGTTTATGTTATTCAGCTAGTTTAGTTTATGCATATGAACCCTTGCATTTAGCCTTACCTCACTTTGCATATTAGTATATTCTCATGTACTGACGCATACTTTTCTCTTGCACTATGGTGTTTAATACTATAGGTTCAGACGCTCAAATTCTCGATCGGGCTTAGCAGCTTAGATATCAGCAGCCAGATTCAGTTGGGAGTCCTTATATTTTAAGGACATAATTATTTCATTCTTTTAGTATTTCAGTACTTAGTCATTTTCAGTAGATGGAGATAGTTGGGGACATGTCCCATCAACTCCGTAGTTCAGATAGTTTACAAGCTTTTAGTCTAGAGCATGTTTAGATAGCTATTTAAATTTTGTATTATTATATCTTGTTCAAACGTTGTTTTTATTCAGTATTATTTAGTGTTTGAACCTTATGGCAAGTTTTCCGCCAGATTTTTGCATATATTTCAGTTATACTGTTATTATAATATTACTATTATCTAATACTCAGTTACAGATATCAGTCATAGGTTAGCTAGTGGTCCTTCAGGAGTTTTAGCATCATGTAGCATCCAGGGTACCAAACTCAAGGTGTTACAAACTTGGTACTAGAGCCTAAGGTTCAATAGAGTCCTAGGAAGTCCGAGAGTTGCATCTAGTAGAGTCTTATGCATGGGTGTGTATCATACCACATTTATGTGCAGGAGGCTATGAGATATTTTAGAAATAGTTTCCCTTCTTTCAGTATTCATGTCGTGAGTGAGCATGAGCTCCAGTTAAAATCCCAGTCTAATCCTTCTTTCTCTTCCACCTACAGAAAATGCCTCCAAAAAGGACTCAGGGAAATAGAATAGGAGATCAGCCAGCCTTTCAGCCCTATCAGCCTAATCCTTTAGGCAAACATGTCTCCCATACAGAATTTAGAGTTTTATTCACTACTCTTGCTCATTCAGTTGCTACCCAGAATGAACGTCCAGCTGTCTTTTCAGCCAACCCAGTGGCCAATTCAGCTACATCTAGGATTCGGGACTTCACCCAAATGAATCCTCCTTATTTTTTTGGGTCTAAGATAGATGAGGACCCTTGGGAGTATCTTGATCAGGTGCAAAAAATTACTAATATTATTAGATTGACTACTATCTAGAGTGCTGAGCTAACTGCATATCAGTTTTAGGTGTGACTCATACTTGGTTTAAATAGTGGAAAGTAGTGAGGGCGATAGATGCAGGGCCTATTAATTGGGAGGAGTTTACCACCATTTTTCTAGATAAATTCTTTCCCCTAGAGTTGAGAAAAGCTAAGGTGTTAGAATTTATTAACCTCAGGCAGGGCAACATGATAATTAAAGAGTATTCTCTCAAGTTTACTCAACTAGCTAGATATGCTCCTCATGTGGTGGCAGATAACAGATCCCAAATAAGAAAGTTTGTGTCTAGAGTAAATGATAGTATGGTCAAAGAGTACAGGACCACGATATTGATTAGTGAGATAGACTTGGCTAGGATCATGATCTATGCTCAGCAAATAGAGGAGCATAAGAATAAGAAGAGAGAAAAGCAGAATAAGAGAGCTGGAATAGGTAGCTTCAATTTTAGTCAGCCTAAGTTAGAGGGTGGGAATTGTTCTCAGTTTTGCCCAAAGTCGTCAGTCCCAGCTCCTTCCTCATTCAGTGCTCCAGTTTCTAAGTTAAGAAATGGTAACAAAGATAGGGCGTCGCGCTCTAAGTCTCAGAGCAGTGTTAGTAGTGCCCGAACTCATCCTCTTTGTCAGACTTATCGCAAGCACCATTAGGGTATTTGTAGAGCTGGCAGTGATGTTTATTTTTGATATGGAAAGCATGGCCATAGAGTCAGAGATTGTCCCCAGTCAGGTTTTTAGGGTCAGCCTAACCGTTTCTCAGCTCAGTCCAGTCATCCAAATCAGTAGGGTGCCATTTCAAACGTCACCAGTGGGCAATGCCCAAATAGACTTTATGATCTTTAGTCCCGATAGGACTAGGATAATTCTCTTGATGTGGTCACTGATACGTTACAAATCTTCCATATACATATTTATGCTTTGATTGATCCAGGAGCTTCCTTGTCTTTTGTTACTCTTTATATAGCAATTGATTTCGAAGTCAGTACTAAAATTCTAGCAGAGCCCTTCTCAGTCTCTACCCCAGTAGGTAAAACTATCATAGCCTGGCGGGTATACAAGAACTTTCCGATTATGGTATTCCAGAAAGTCACTTCAGAAGACTTAGTCGAAATAGAGATGACTGATTTTGATGTCATTCTTGGCATAGATTGGCATTATTCCTGCTATGCCCCAGTCGATTGTAGAAATAGAATTTGTCCAGTTTTAGTTTCTGAATAAATCTATCCTAGAGTGAAGGTTTAATACTTTAGCCTTCAGGGGTTAGCTTGTTTCCTACCTAAGTGTAAGAAAAATGATATCCAATGGATATGTCTATCATCTTGTTTGAGTTAAGGACTCTAGTTTAGAAACTCCCAGCCTTGAATCAGTCTCAGTAGTGAATAAATATTTAGATGTGTTCCCAGAAGATCATCCCAAAATTCCTCTCGAAAGGGAAAAAGACTTTGGCATAGACCTTCTCCTAGATACTCAACCCATATTTATTCTACCATACAGAATAGTACCAGCAGAACTCAGAGAACTAAAAGAACAGTTAAAGGATCTCCTAGACAAGGGGTTTATCAGACCCAGTGTGTCCTCGTGAGGTACAACAGTTCTATTCGTGCAAAAGAAAGATGATTCTCTCAGAATGTACATAGACTACCGTCATCTCAATAAGGTCATAGTTAAGAACAAGTATCCACTTCCCAGAATCAATGACTTGTTTGACCAACTTTAGGGTTCCAATTATTTCTCTAAGATAGACCTTAGATCATGCTATCATCAGCTCAGGGTCAGAGAATGTGACATTCAAAAAATAGCCTTTTGTACTCAGTAAGGTCACTTCAAATTCCTAGTCATGTCATTTGGTCTTACCAATACCCCAGCAACTTTTATGGACTTGATGAACCGTGTGTTTAAGTAGTACTTGGACATGTTCTTCATAGTACTCATAGATGACATTCTCGTTTATTCCTGCAGTGAGCATGATTATGTAGACCATCTCAGAACAGTATTGCAGACTCTTAAAAATCATCAGTTATTCACCAAATTTAGTAAGTGTGAATTTTGGCTAAGGTCAATAGCATTCCTTGTTCATATCATTTCCGGTGATGGCATTAGAGTTGATCCTCAAAAGACTGAGGCAGTGAGAAACTGACCTAGACCCATCACTCCATCAGATATCAAAAGTTTCTTGAGTTTGGCTGGCTACTACATATGGTTTGTTGAGGAATTTTTGTCTATTGCATCCCCTATGTCCAGATTGACTTAGAAGAAAGTCAAGTTTTAGTGGTTAGATTCATGTTAAAAGAGTTTTCAGGAGTTGAAGACTCGACCCACCTCAGCTCCAATTTTGACTCTTCTAGATGGTCCAGATGGGTATGTCATGTATTGTGATACATCCAGGGTAGGTTTGGTTTGTGTCCTCATGCAGCATGGTAAGGTCATATCCTACGCCTCCAGACAGCTTAAGCCCCATGAGAAGAACTCTCCGACTCATGATCTTGAGCTAGCAGTAGTAGTCTTTGCCTTAAGGATTTGGAGTAACTACTTGTATGGGGTGCATGTAGATATGTTCATAGATCACAAAAGCCTTCAGTATATATTCTCTCAAAAAAATATTAACCTCCATTAGAGAAGGTGGTTAGAGATCTTGAAGGATTATGACTTGAGTGTCCTTTATCATCTGGGCAAGGCCAATATAGTGGTTGATGCTCTCAGTAGACTGTCTATGGGTAGTGTTGCTCATGTTGAGAACAGTAAGAAGAAGTTAGCTCAGGAAGTTCATTAGTTAGCCAGACTAGGTGTCTACTTAGTCGATTCAGCTGAAGGTAATGTGTGGGTTCAAAACAGTTTAGAATCATCTCTAGTTTCTAAAGTTAAGGAAAAGCAGGATAGAGATCCCAGTCTAGTCAAGATGAAAAAGCCAGTCAAAGATCAGCTGGTAAAGATTTTCTCTCAAGGGGGAGATGGTGTTTTGCATTGTTAGGGTCGTCTATGTATGCCAGGTGTTGATGACTTAAGGCAGCGAATTCTTACAGAAGCGCATGGTGCGTATTACTCTATTCATCCAGGGGCCACTAAGATGTACCATGATTTATGGAAGATCTATTAGTTGAGTGTGATGAAGAGAGATATTGCATAGTTTGTGGCTAAGTGCTCAACATGTCAGCAAGTTAAGATTAAGCATTCAAAGCCATGTGGGTCCATGCAGGAGTTCAGTATTCCTACTTGGAAGTGGGAAGAAGTGAACATAGACTTTGTGATGGGTTTGCCTTGTACTCATCGTCAGCATGATTCATTTTGGGTCATTATATACAGAATGACCAAATTAGCTTATTTTCTTACAGTCCATACCTCTTATTCAGCCAAGAATTATGCAAAACTCTATATCAGATAATTGGTCAGATTGGAAGGTGTTCTATTTTCTATTGTCTTAGATAGAGGTACCCAGTTCACCTCTTATTTATGGAAAGCATTCCAAAAGGGTCTTGGTACCCGAGTTCACCTCAATATAGCCTTTCATCCTCAGACCAATGGTCAAGTAGAAAGGACCATCTAGACTTTAGAAGATATGTTGTGACCGTGTGTAATTGACTTTAAGGGTAATTAGGATGACTACTTGCCTTTTATTGAGTTTTCATAAAACAATAGTTTTCATTCCAGTATTCAAATGGATCCATTCAAAGCTCTCTACGGTAGGAGATATAAATCTCCAATTGGTTGATTCAAAGTCGGTGAAGCCCTAGTGGTAGGGATTGACTTAGTCTTTGATACCTTAGAGAAAGTTTAGTTAATTAGAGAGAGGCTCAAGACAGCTTAGAGCTGATAGAAATCATACGCAGATGTGCGTAGAAAGGATCTCGAGTTCGAGACGGGTAATTATATGTACCTAAAAATCTCTCCCATGAAGGAAGTGAAGAGGTTCGGAAAAAAAGGAAAGCTTAGTCCCCGATGTGTTAGTCCCATCAAAATTCTCAGTCATTTCAGCAAAGTAGCTTATGATCTTGAGTTGCCTTCAGATCTAGTTTCAGTCCATCCAGTATTCCATGTCTCCTTGCATAAGAAGTGCATAGGTGACCCAGTAGTTGTAGTCCCTATTGAGGGCGTAGGTATTTAAAACAATTTTTCTTATGAAGAAATCCAGTCAAAATCCTTGACTATCAGACCCACAAACTGAGGAACTAAAAAGTCCTTCTAGTCAAAGTTCGTTGGCGGAATCAGTCTGTTGAGGGAGTTACTTAAGAAGCTGAAGCAGATATATGGACCAAGTATACTCACCTATTTTCCGCTAATTCAGACTCAGCCCACGGTAATGGCTTTCCTTAAGCTTACCATTTTAGTTCAGATTTTAGTTACAAACTTGGTATTCAGTTTCATGCTCAGCTTTCCATTTCAAACTTGATATCCTTTACCTTTGCATGTTTAGTCGCATGTTCATGAGTTAGTTCAATCATGTATTCATACATCAGATATGCATGATCAGTTTATCAGTACTCCCAAGTCATCCATGATTGTATTAGCTCAGTCACAAAATCATGCATCAGATATGCATACTCAGTATGAATCTCAGTAAATCAGTAATGTCAGTCATGTAATCATGTATTAGTTGTTCATGTTCAGTATGTACTTCATCTTATCAATTCTCCAATCTCAGCCAGTCTCATTTGAGGACGAATGTTCCCAAGAAGGAGATATTGTAAGACCCCATGCAATTCCTAGCTTAATTTTTTTCTTTAATCTTGTCAAGGGGTCCCAGACTTAAAAAATTATAGCTAAGTTTCCAGACTTAGTTTATTTTTAGCCTTCAAAAGTTGGCAATCTCAGTTCGCGACCTTAATGTCCTTTAATGGTCTATATTTTTGTTAATTCATGATCAAGAAGGTCAATAGGTGCTCCCGGATAAGTTTCAGATTTTTTAGACCTCGTTTAGACCACATTTAGAGTCCCAAAATAGTGAACCAACGCGATCTTGGTGCGCCGCATCGCCTATCGCATTGGTTGATATTGTTCTAGGTTTCCAATCAAATATACTGAGACATGGCATGATCATGGCGTGATGCATCGATACAATCAATGCGCTGCGATGCCAAACGCATTAGTGCCCAATTTCAGTCGTTAAATGACCGCGTCCTTAAGGGTAATTAGGTTATTTTCCCCTGCCTTCAGCCCTGATAACACAAAATTTAGCCCTCTTTTGGCTAAATACATTAATTATTTCACAAGTGCTCAAGAACAATAAATCCTAGGTGATTAATTTCAATTCAAAAACTCAAGCTTTTTCCATCAATCTTCAAGAAATTTCAACCAAGGTATGTAAAGTGTTCATCCAAGGGTCCCTTTCACCCTTGGAGCTCAAGAAACCCTTTCAAAATATGAATTTTGAATTCCATGTTGTGGGTTTGATTGTACACATGTTTATGTTGTGATATGATTTCCAAGATTGAATCTTTATTGAATTCTTATGACTTTATGTTAGTGTGTGGATTGAAATCCTTGAATTTGAAATACTTGATATAGCCATGATGTATTAGTTGTTGATCCATGCCCTAGAAAAGGTTATGTCTTCCATGTGTTTGTAAAAATGCCTAAGTGAATAAGAATTGTGTATCGTGACTTATTTTGAGTTATATGATGAACTCATAATGTACCCACATGTTCCAAATGACACCCATGCTAAAGCTATGTTTTGTAATGATTTGGTGAAATACTCATGAGTATGGATTTGTGAAATTATGATATGTTAGCATACATTCCGATTCATGTGCAAGTTCATGACTTGTGATGCTTTATGAAATCCCTCAATGATAGTATTATGAATTGTTGACTATAAACATGTGTTCAAGTAGTGTGATATCTCATTCATTTTCATGTTATCGAATCTTAGGGGTATTTAATACCCGATAATTTAGTTGTGTGCCTAGAGCCAATGTCAGTTTTCAAGATAACCTTAGTCAAGCCATGATCAGTGAATTCAGTCAGTCTCAGAACTTAAGAAAACTCAATAGTATTTACTTCAGTCCTCAGTAACTCAATTAGTTAACAGTATTCAAAAATATTCCGCCAGTCAACAAAATTCAGTGAAATCAGTCCAGTATACTCAGTTCAGTGTCTATTCAGATGAGAGTATGATTCAGAACCGAGTGAACCCAATGATCGGAACTTACCTGCTAGCAGAGGGTGTGATTCTTAAAAGCAGTCCTTACGTTCCAGAACTACATAGCCAGTGTACGTTGAGACATCAAAACCTGATAGATGAGAGTTGATTAGGTGGCTTAACCTATCATATGTGGGTCCCACCATTCTCGATAGAGTACCTTACAAATGAGGGACACTCACAGCTTATTCATACCAGTGGTGCGGTATTGACACCCTTCTAATAGGGGTTACAGATTAGACTACAACTCAATTATAATATCTTATTTGGGGCAAGTCAGTTAGATGCCTACCTCTCACAGTCTCAGTCTTAGTCTTTAGTAAAGAACTCAGATAGTTCTATAGATTTCAAGACTATCAGATACAGTCACTCAGCTTAGTACGAAACTCAGCTAGTTTCATTAGAATCAGGACTGCCAAACAAAATCACTCAGTTATCAGTTATATAAGTTATCAGTAATCCATGTTATCAGTAAACTCAGTATTTAGAATCCTTATGATTTAGTTACAGTAATCTATTCATGTATGTATCATCACATAGTCATGTTCATGTTATTTAGCCAGTTTAGCTCATGTATATGAACCCTTGCATTCAGTCTTACCTCACTTTGTATACTAGTATATTCTCACATACTGACGCATACTTTTCTATTGTGCTATGGTATTTTATACCATAGGTTCGGATGCTCAGGTTCCCAATCGTGCTTAGCAACTTAGATATCAGCAGTCAGAGTCAGTGGTGAGTCCTCATAATTTGAGGACATTATTATTTCATTCTTTCAGTATTTTAGTACTTTGTCATTTTCAATAGATGGAGTTAGTTGGGGACATGTCCCATCAACTCCGTAGTTCAGACAGTTTAGAGGCTTTCAGTGTATAGCATGTTCAGATAGTTATTTCAGTTTTGGTATTATCACACCTTGTTCAGACGTTGTTTTTATTTAGTAATATTTATTATTTGAACCTTATGGCAAGTTTTTTGCCAGATTTCTGCATTTATTTCAGTATATTATTATTACAATATTACTATTATCCAGTGTTCAGTTACAAATATCAGTCATGGGTTAGCTAGTGGTCTTTCGGGATTGTTAGGACCATGTAGCTTCCGCTTTTCCAGACTCAGGGTGTTACACTAGTTGTGGGACATAATCTATGTCGGGCAAGAGTCTATCACACATTTTCCTTGAAGTTCAGTGTGTTCTTGGACATCTGCTGGGAGGTAACTCCCGGACCACCAACAACCCAAATTTTTTCCTCTCTAGTTGTAGCAGTAATACTTGTTATCCACTGGAAATGCATCATCTTATCTTATATACCCATTTTTTTCCTTTTTATTTTGCATATTTTATCCATGCGGCACTCAATTTCAGCCATATTCATCGATGGTTGGAAATTAGGTCTGTGAAAGAATCTAAAAATAGTCCATAGGGAGATGTTCACCCGTAACTCCATGAATATTCAATGAGGTGATTGGATCACCACCTTTTCTCAAGTTTCCCTATGGGTATTGCCTCTTTATCTCCCCTTTGTAGGCTGTATAGAACTCTCACATTAGTGCGAGACTTAATTTCCCTGGAGCTATGGTCATCCATTGAAAATGATATTGTCAGAACTAGGCTTCGAACTTAAGCATCTCAGACATGACTACCACAGTTAACCATCTCTCCAAATATATTCCTCACCTTATTTTCCTATGGACGGGTTTATTTCTATTCCCTTGTTAAATCTTTGTTGCGTCTCGGGGTATCCCGATCGTTCAACAATAGGCGCTGGAGTAGGTCTGATGGATAATGGAATTTATGGTGGAGTGGTGATTAAATGTTAGTCAGAGTCACATGCTCCTCACTCTAATTCTCATCAATTTCTTCTTAAAAACTAAAGTCAACCTCCTAATTGTTATCACCCTCTTCTTTACCCTTACGTTCTTCTTCATAGCTAGATTTAACCTCTTAGTTGTTAATATCACTGTCCTCTTCAAACTAGGACAGTGAATGTGGTGGTAAGGTGTGAGGATTCTTCTTTCTTGTCTTTTTTGGAGGTGTGTCTTCCTCCACCGCTATTTTCTTTCCCTGAGGGAGTTGTTTTTAAGGCTTAACCTACCCTTTTACTGGATATTATTCAAGGTCAACGCTAGACTCGTCATTGTCCTTATTTACCAATTTGTAATCGGACTTTAGGGAAGGTTTTTTCTTGTTGTTTTTCTTTGGCGTTTGTTTTAATGATGAATCACCCTTTAGATCCATGAGTACCTATTTGCATAAGATTAATTACTGAATTATAAGAAGAAGAAGAAGAAAGAAAAATAAGAAAGTTTAGTGTCGGTGTACATGTACTGGACTCATTACGAATCAAGGGTATGAGTCGTAACGACTGGGTACGACTCATTTGGATGAGTCATACTGTAAACAAAGGCCAAGTTAGTAGTTTCTAGTCAAATTATGAGTCCACCTAACAAGTCATAATGTTAGACCACGACTTGTTACCAACACTCGTGAGCTGACTAGAAACATTTCTTATGTTGCATAACATCTCCAGTCATTATAACTCCTTATTATGAGTCGTAGGGATTGGTTACAACTTGTTCAAGTGAGTCGTAGTGATACTAGAACCCACACTATTCTAAACCTTTATATTGTCAGTGATTACTAGTCTTGTAATGACTCATTAGGAGTTGCATATCTACTGCAGCATAGGGGTTTGGACTTAGTTGGTTCTAATACTTAATACCACAACAACAATATACATTCAAACACAACTTAGTACTTCTTATATTCACCCCTAAGCACAATTTTAAAGAACAAAGCCTTTTTCACTCTCATTACCACCATTTTTAAGAATATGATTTGATTACCTATGTAAGCACATATTTAAATCAAGAAATCCAAGAACCTTGTATCATTTATTTGAATCAACTTAATAAATAGAGCTTTTAAGAATGACTACTTACTTGTTTAGGGATTTTGCGACTTCAAACAACTTTAGGTACTATTCTTGATGAAATTTTCAAAGTGTGGGAGGAATGGAATTGGTTGATTTTGTGTTTTAGGGTAAATGTGAAGTGCTTTGGTGTTTTGCAAGACAAGAACAATGAAGGGAGTTAGTGAAAGGTCGACTGTCCATTTTAGTTGCCCCTTTTTATTTTAAATCACAATTTGGACCAAGTCGACCTGCAATGCCCGAACTGTTACGCTTGGTTACAAGTCTTGATTACAAGTCGTAACCATTGCTTACAATTTTTATGTTTCCTCCATAACAACTAGAAATTTACTTGGATCTCCAGTCATTATGACTCAATATGACGAGTCATAGTCACACACTACGACTCATTCTGAGAGTCGTAGTCACAGACTATATACGTTCTGAGAGTTGTAATGACTCCAGAGACCAATTACCTTAAATTTATCTGAGTTTCAGGTCCTTATGGCTCCTATTTACGAGTCTTAATGTTTGGTTATGACTCATAAAGAACCCCATATGGCCTGATTTCAGCAATTTTTTGATTGACACCTGCAATATCCATTCTTGTACATTGAACACACATGTTACCCTATAATTTAATAATTAAAAAACATGGTTTACCTCCCATGCCGAGCCTTATTTAACATTGCAGAATGAATCAGTTTCCTTGGTTACTCAGACTCACCAAGGCTCAAATCCTCTATTAACTTTACTTCTCCAGTGTTACCCATATGTTGTTTTACCCTTTGCCCATTTAACTTAAATGGGGCTTCACCATCACGCTTCAATTCTAAATCACCATATGGAAACACTCTCACCACAGTAAATGTTCCATACCATCTTGACTTTAAATTTCCTAGAAATAAGTGAAGTCTTGAATTATACAACAATACCTGAGCACTTAGCTCAAATACCTTTTTTTTTATTTTTGATCATGATGCAGTTTCATCTTCTCCTTATATAGTGTAGAAGTCTCATAAGCCCAGAGTTGAAATTCATCTTACTCATTCTTTCCTTTGCTGCATTATGCCACTCAAAGTTTAAACTCTTCAACATCTACTGTGCTTTGTGCTCAAGTTCAACAGGAAAGTGGTATGCCTTACCATACACCAACTGAAATAGAGAAGCACCTGTTGGGGTCTTCAAGGTTGTTCTGTAGGTCCATAATGCATCATCGAGCTTCTTTGACTAATTAGTCCTATTTGCATTAATAGTCTTCGCCAAAATGGACTTTATCTCTCTATTGGATACTTCAACCTGTTCGCTAGTCTGAGGATAGTAAGGTGTTGCCACGTTATGTTTTACACCATACTTCTCAAGAAAATATTTGAACACACGATTGCAGAAGTGTGACCCACCATCACTAATGATTGCACATGGCGTGCAAAATTGAGAAAAGATGTATTTCTTCAATAAGGCGATGACACTTCTTCCTTCATTATTGGGGAGCGCAACCACGTCCACCCATTTAGACTCATAGTCCACCACCACAATAATGTACTTTATACCAAAGGAGCTCAAAAATGGACCCATGAAATCGATCCCACATACATCAAACAACTCTAACTCCAAAATGGATGGCAGGGAGTTCATGGCATTTAGAGATATTGCCTTGATATTGGTGTTGTTCACAGGCTGAAGTAAAGTCATGAGTGTCTTTGTATATTATAGATTAGTATTACCCATATTGCAAGAACTTGTGAGATGTGTGGGTCCTCCATGGCGACCCCCAACTGGTGAAGCATGACAAGCCTCAAGAATTCTCATTATCTCCACTTTAGGGATGCATCTACGAATAACCTCATACACAAAAATTCAAAATAAGCAATGTTCATCCTAGAAAAACTTCCTTACCTCATGCATGAATATTTTTATCTACTGGAAGGACAGATCTTCTAGAATATATCACTAGCCAGGTAATTTGTGAAGTTAGCAAACCAGGGAATTAGGTTTTGTGATGTTGCCAAAATCTTCTCATCTGGAAAAGTATCATCGATTTCAAGACCATTCCTTAATTTTTACATTGCTTCATACTCAAACATGGACAAATGATCAATAACTTCATATTCCGTACCCTTTCAGTCTTTTACCTCAAAATTGAACTCATGTAGAAAGAGAACCCAACGGATTAATCTAGGCTTTACATCTTTCTTCTCCATCAACCATCTCAAGGATGCATGATTTGTATGCACAACAATCTTAGTGCCAATAAGATAAGACCAAAATTTCTCAAAGGCAAAAACTACTGCTAATAGCTTTTGTTCAGTCACAGTATAATTCTTTTGAGCAGGGCTAAATGCCTTGCAGGCATAATAGATAGGGTGCAAAATATTCTCTCACATTTGGCCTAAGACAACACCTAGAGAAACTCCGCTTGTATCACACATGATCTCAAATGGCAAGGACCAGTTAGGGTACATAATGATAGGAGCAGACAGCAACTGCTTCTTTAAAAACCCAAAAGCTTTCAGAAATGCCTCATAGAAATTGAACTTTGCCTCTTTCTCAAAAATTTTGCACAAATAATTTGCAATCTTTGAGAAATCCTTAATGAATCACCTATAGAAACCTACACGGCCCAAAAAGATTCAAATACCCTTAATTAAAATTGGCAGTGGCAGCTTCTTAATCACTTTAATTTTTGCTTTGTCAACCTCTATACCTCTTTTTTAGATCTAGTGCCCAAGCACAATTCTTTCTTTCACCATAAAGTAGCATTTCTTCCAGTTAAGCACTAAGTTGCATTCCTTACATCGACGCAGAGCATTTGCCAAGTGAATCAAATAGTCATCAAAAGAATCACCAACTACAAAAAAATCATCCATGAATACTTTAATGGTGTCTTCTACCATATCAGAGAAGATGGTCATCATACATCCCTAAAATGTTGTTGGAGCATTGCATAACCTAAATAGCATTCTCTTGAATGCAAATGTCCCATATAGGCAGGTAAAGGTTGTCTTCTCCTAATCTTCGGGAGCAATAACGATCTTATTAGACCCTGAATAGCCATCCAGAATATAATACCAGCCCGTTTCACTAGTCTATCCAATATTTGATCCATGAAAGGCATTGGGAAGTGGTCCTTTTGGGTCCATGCATTCAAATTTTTGTAGTCCATGCACACTCTCTAACCTGTGACTGGTCTTATCGATACTAACTCATTCTGCTCATATGGCACTACTATAATGCCACCTTTCTTTGTGATGTATTGACTAAGACAGACCTATTTGCTATCAGCAATAAGATAAATGACACCAGCGTCCAACCACTTAATGATCTCTTTCTTCACCACCTCCTGCATAGAAGGGTTTAATCATCACTGGTGCTCAACGGTCGGTGTACAATCCGATTTAAGTTGGATTTTGTGAGTGCAGATTCCTAGTGGAATACCTAAAATATCTCCAATAGTCCATCCGATAGCTCCTATAAACTTTTGCAATACAGAAAATAACGCCTCTACCTCAGTATCCAACAAGTCTGTAGTAATAATTACTGGCAATATGTTTTTAGCCCCCAGGAAAGCATAGCATAAATAGGATGGGGGGCCTTAAACTCCAATACTGGTGGCTATTCAATTGATGGATGAGCAGCAATAGTGGTTCTATTCTTCAGATCCAGATCAAGCTATTTTGGAGCATAAGTATATAAACCTCTCCCATACAGAGCACTAACCATCTTGTCGTACTCTTAAATTCTATCACTATCGATATTCATAATCACTACTACTAAAGCTTTAACACCTAGCCACTATACAATTGGAACAGTTACTATATCAACTTCATCATCAATGGTGTCTATCACAGACACAACTCTCAAATCATGTGATTGTCACATTGACTGGCATATATTGAAGATTACTTATTCATTGTTGAGTCTACACCTCATTTGTCTCAACTTCATATCAATCAAGGCCCTACCCATATCTATGAAGGGTCTGCCCAAGATGATAGGGACATGGAAGTCCACCTCACAATCAAGTATCATGAAATTGGTTGGGGAGATGAAAGATTCTACCTTTACCAGCACATCACATAGAATACCAATCAACTTTTCATGGTTTGGTCATCAATCAACAATCTCATTGATGTTGGTTTAGGTGTTTCTAACCCCAATTGTTTAAATATAACTAACGACATGAGATTAATACTTGATCCTAGATCACATAAAGCCCGAGCGAAATTAAAAGAACTAATAGTGCATAGAATGGTAAAGGCTCCAAGGTCCTTCTTCTTTTCTACTAATGATCTGGAGGCAATAGCACTATAGTGATGAACATTGTCAGCAGGCTCATAGGTCACAGCCCACTTTTTAGTGACCTAATCTTTCATGAATTTTTCATAGCTTGGCATTTGTTCCAATGCCTCAACTAATGAAATGTTTGCAGACAACTCTGTTAACATAGATAGAAACTTCTCATATTTACTCTCTTTTTATTTTTTTCTATCTCTGAGGGTACGGTGGTCGGGGTCTTGGGATTATTTTCAAAATAGTCTCTTGAACCTTACCCTTACCTTTGTCTTCCATACTACAATACTTAATATCTAACGATTTCTTTTCTTCTACATTAGGGCCTTTCTCAACAGCAATAGGATCAACATTATTCTTGGACTCGGACACAGTGGACACGGGTAGATCCATGGTAATGAATATCATTCTTTGAGTTTTGTACTATAGTACTAGAAAGATTTTCAGGATTTCTTTGATTCAACATGGCCAACATTTGGTCAAATTACTACTCCATTTTTGTTTGATCACAATACCATACAACTCAACCTTCTAATTCAGCCTTGATAAGTCTGCCCTAATCTCCTTAAGATAGCTCTTTTCACTTTTTTAGCCTTTGACTAATATTGGAAATATTTCTTCCATTCTAGACTCAGTATATCCGCTACCTGGTGGAATATATCTGTAACTCTTCTCCATATAGCCATTCTTGCACCTCCAATCACCATATCATTCTCTGTTCCTATCTCGGTACCTATCACCATAATAGTTTTGACCTTGGTTTCCTTGCCTTTGGCTAGGAAACCCACTACTTCATGATCTAAATACTTTGTTTCCTCATCTACGTTAGACTTATAAGTTCTTGAAGTAGATTCTTATGCCCCTACTGCGTTTACCTTTTCAACCGTCATTGCTGCAAATTATTTTGAAAGTAACCACATATCAGTTTTGAGTCGTACAACTTCTTATGCTACTATATCATCACTGGTTTTGTAGTCACTTGTAGCTCTAATAGTATAAGTACCAGCCCCTCTATCAGACTCCCGAGTATGCCATCCTTGGTTAGTGATAGAAACTTATCTTGGGCCATCCCCCAACATAGATGCATAAGTGCACCTCCAGATATTGTGCTTGATATTTCCCTAGAGCTAACATTCAAGGATTTATTTAATATCTCCAATAGGTTAGATCCTGGAATCCTATGATGGGGTACCATGCTTAACTTCTTTTTGAACCAAAACCATTCTTCATACATAGACTCTACAGGTAACTATCAAAAATTATAGATCTCATCTTCTAATTATACTATCTTGGCAGGATGGAAAAATCTGTTAAAAAATTATTTGTGCAGCTCATGCCAAGTCTTGATTGAGCCTATAGGAAGTTGTCCCAGCCATAATAATGCTTCACATGTTAGTGAAAAAGGAAATAACCATAACCTTAATACTTCCTGATCTATCCCAGAGATAATATATGAAGTCCATATCCAGTAAAATTTACTAGATGCATATTTGCATCATCTGTTGCTACCCCCTAGAATACACCCTTCTGATTTAGTAGCTAGATCATTGCACTCGTAATATCAAACTTTACATTAGGAGGTAATACAGGTGGAATAATGGCTCTAATCTCAGCAGGCTCTACGTAACCCATGATTTTATCATCATCATATGATAGTAGATACTAATTGGCTAGGACTACTCTATATCTACCACCACACCCTCTATTACGATTTGCATTAAGTAGTGCTGGATGATCTTCTACCAGTCTTGGAAAATCCATATGTTCCTGCTGATCCAAACAAGCCTCTACAGATACTATTCTTAGTTCAGTTGCCTTCTATGGATCAGTGGAAGGAAGAGAAGGTACATTCTGGGAATCTCATACCTTAGTAGGAAAACCATCACAAACTTGCTCTAACATACTTCATGGTGTTTGTAAAATTCTCTCAAGTTTAGGATAAAAAAAAAGTAAGGGATTGACTTGACCCCTAGTGCTAATCATACATCGGCATATACCTAACTAAAAATAAAAAAATAAAAACTTGCGAACTTCACCAAATTCAATCAATAATTCACATCGTCTTCAGCAGCAATGTCACCAAAATTTGATGTCGCCCAAAACTGACCTCCAAAGAAGTATGTTGCGGTCGATGCCAAATATAGTAACCCAACTTAGGTTGGGGTCGAACCCATCGGGTAAACATTGAACAGTATATCAAATTTGACGGAATCCACGAGTAGTGTAGAAAAGTAAATAGGGGGAGTTTGAAGTCAACCGTAACAAGTAGCCACACTTGAATGCTTAAGTTTGTAAACAACATAAAATGAACACTAGGACTATGTATCCATAGATTCATAACTACATAAGTTTCTCGTGCTCAATCCACCTAATCTTCATATGAAAAGTTGAAAAGCTATGTTCTATCAACCGATTGTGAATGCATTGATAGATTTCACCCTTTACCTTGTGAGTCTTAGGGTCTCATCTTGTTATCCCTTCTCTCTACCCTCAATAAAACTTTTACCTTTTGAGTCTGGAGTTGATTAGATGAGGGTTGATAGCCTTGAATCACTGTTGTAACATCCTTTTCCCGATTGTAAACTCCCTTGTGAGGATGCTCTCGAATACAGAAAATTTCCAAGCTACTACAGTAGCTTGGATCCAATTAATATGAAGAAGGTTGCAATACACACAACTATTGTAGACTAGATAAATCTCTCACTTCCCCTACGTAGTTACTCCGTCAGGGTTCCCATAACCCTAGTTAAGGAATTTAGCTGCTCATGTTTTTGGAGCAATCCATGATAACCAATAAAAAACACATGTAATTAATTGTACAATGATGAAAGAGTAAAAATCCAAAATCTCCAATTGAATGCAAACCCAAAATCTCAAAGATCAAAGTATGCTAAAAATATCAAAAGTAATGTAAAAGTGTGTAACCTAATAAAGTAATAACCCTATGGTATTTATAGAATCTCAAAATAATAAAGAAATTCTTATAAAAACAGAATAGGAAAATTAAGTTGGCAATCATTATGACTCGTAAGGTCTCCTTATGAGTCATATGTTGCTAGTCGTAGGCTTTCCAGTGAACTTTTGTCTTCATGGCTTTAAGCTTCTGTTGTTATTACGATTCCTCACCACGATTCGTTTTCAGTCGTTATGACTCATGGTATTCACTCATTATCACTTGAGCCCTAAACTTCAGGACCTTGCACACTGGTCTTATCATAATTACTCACTACGAGTCGTAGTCAGACCTTAAGACTCATAGTCTTCTATGACTTCACTTTGGTACTTCAGCATAGCTTACTGTTCTATTTATGGATGCATGCTTCGACTCGTATTCACTTTTTACAAGTCGTTATAATCTGATACTTAGCTCCTCCAGTTTAGCCTTAACCGCTGTCATCTTTACGAGTTGGCCTACGAGTCGTATGATGTCTTAAAGACTCATAGCCTTACAAGAATTTTATCTTTTTTAGACTTTTCTTCAATCTCTTCAACTAAAACCACTTTCTACATGATTTCCCTACAACAATACACAAAACCACATCATATCAACCATGTAACCTAAGTCCAAGAATAAATTCCTTGCTTTAAGCAGCGAATGTGTCATATTTCCTAGAAACATCAATGATGGCGCCTACTTTACTCCACCAGTAGGCAAGCCAAACCATAGCCCTGAATAATAGGTAACAGGCTAACAAGCAAATATCAATAAAGACAACACATAATAATAACATTAGTAATAATAAGCAAAAAACAAAAAGGAAACATATAAAGTATATCCAAATGAGAGAAGAAAGTATATCCAAATGAGAGAAGAAAAAGGACTACAATAGATGATTGAATCCCTTCTAAGACCGGGTAAGGTCAGTATTAGAGCAACTACTAAAAGATTCCTTGAGTACTAGATGGAATCCAAAACATGCATAATATATAAAAGAAGTCTCGAGTACAAAAAACTAAAATGGATCAGATAGATAAGGGTCAGCCTCGGATAATAGCAAGCTCACCCTACTTTGGATTAGTATAGAAAAAAGGAATCACATTAATGTCGACTGCTAGTGCTCAAATCTAAATCAGGGTAAAGATCAAGATGTGTAGTATAAGTACCAAGAAATGGGTAATCAACAGGCATCATCAGCTAACTAAGCTTAATACAGGAAAAGTATAACTAAAATGCGAGGGTGTAATGTAAGTTAACAGTAAACAGGGATAGAAAGGTAAACAACTATACAACTATGCAAATGCGAGAAAGGAATAAGTAAAAGCTATAGAGAAAGGTAAATAACGTAGTAATAAAAGGCAAACCAAACAATACCTAACTGAACCCCCTTGAGACCGCCAGGCACATTATAAAAGACAATTAACCTAAAACCGTGCCCCCATAAGTCGATGAGAAACCCAAGACATAATTAATGAAAATAAACATAAATAATCCATAACTGAACTCATCACATGAAATTATAGTAGTCATCAAGACGTGCCGGGATTAAACCGACACCAATTGGTAGTAATGAGAGGCCAGATGTCGCGCTTGAATTGGTAGGGGTGGATAATAATAAGAAGCCACATACTGGATTTGAACTAAAAATAATGGGTAATAACGAGAGGCCGCAAATATGATATACAATAAAACTCATAATTAGATGTCAAACTCAAACTAGAACTCGGAGGAACCACAACTCCCAAAACAATTGTAATCAGTACCAGAACTCCCAATCATAATAAGTAGATGTCGGACTCGAAACAAAACTCATAGTGACCATACCCAACTGTAAAATTAAAATCCAAACCATACCTTAACCAATGCCAAAGTGGTACCAAAATTCAAAAACAATGACAAAAATATAGTATATACTGAACCTAAATAAAAACTAAAATACATTTAAATAATGATTTACATATCTTAATTAAAAAAAAATGAATCCAAGGTTCTATAACTTAATTCCATGTCCTAAAGTGATATATGCTATATCATACTAAAATATAAGAAACCAAAATTTACTAGAATGGGGTCCTAACCGGATAAATAAGGCATGATATAAATTGAATGATACGCAAATTACAAGTATTTGTTCAAAACTAGAACAATAGTAAACAATTGCCATAAATAATCTCAATCTAAAGATAGGGTAAGCCTAGCGTACCTGGACGCCAAAGCTAACAACCTCACCAAGAACCCTCTAAATAGTGCCCCACTAGAACCCGAACTTTAATAACTTGTTGTATTTATTTTCTCCATATCAAAGAAAAAGTATTCCAAGATATAAAAGTGCAAAATTTCAAGTTTTGTGGATATAGACAGAATCCAATTGTGATAAATATTCATATAGTAGTCACATATTGTCAAAATGGATTATTATTGTTATTTTCTATATAATGAAAGCAATTACAAGTGCTACTAAGCTTGTTATCAAGTTGCCACATTAGGTATTAATGCGTAATGTCCCTCCTCTCCACTTCCATGTGGAAGTGGAAGTGTCATTAATTAATTTGAATTACCCTGTTATATATATTCGGGTATTGCATAGGTTCATGATAAAATAAATTTAATATTTTGAATATTTGATAATTAATAGAAAATTATTTCTAATAAAACATCTATTATATAATAATAATAATAATAATAATAATAATAATATCTTAACTTATCTAAATTTACACTCTCTATTTAAAATATTAATAGGGTATAAAATTATTTATAAAGTAATATAGATAGACCATAACAAATGAACTTTATAAAAATTAAAAATATTCTAGAAGGGTAATAAATTATATTTCTACCAAATTCCAATTTTAGATTAAATATTCCACAATATATTTGGTATTACTAGAATTCTCAAATGAACCACCTGAAAATCTAACTGTCAGTCCCAGCAAGTCATAAATAACTTGGGGTAATTATAGAAAGCTCTAGGAACCATAAATCCATGAAAACAAGAAAAATGACCATGAGGGTCATTACAACATCCACTACTAAAAGGAATTCCATTTGCAAAATTAAAAGATAAGAAATATACCTGAAGGCACAAATAAGTAGGGATACTGGGCCCGAATATCACGCTCGATCTCCCAGGTAGCCTCCTCCACTAGACACTAATGCCACTGAACCTTAACTGCTAGAATGTCCCTGGAGTGCAACCATCTAACATCTCTAGCCAAAATAGACATCGGTTCCTCTACAAATGCCAACCTCTTTTCCAACTAAACTGAGTCTCACCGAAGCATGTGTGACTCATCTGGAATGTACTACCTCACCATAGATTCATGAACATTGGTGAAGGGCTGAGAAGGAAAAAGGAAATTCTAATACATATAATACCTCCCAAATTGTCTGCACGATCTCATAGGTTCCAATATATCTAGGGCTAAGTTTTCCCCTCCTCCCAAACCTCATAACGCCCTTTATGGAAGATACTCGCAGGAAGACCCTATCATCAAATCTGAACCTTAATGCACGATATCTGCAATCAGCATAAATCCTCTATCTACAGTGAGTTGCTCAAAGCCTATCCTTAATCACCCAAACTCGGTCCAATGAATCGCAAAGAAAATTTATGCCCCGAGGCCTAGCCTCTAAAGTCTCAAACAAACCATAGGAGATCGACAATGCCTACCATAAAATGACTCAAATGGTTCCATTTGAATAGGCAGATGAAAGTTGTTATTATATGCAAACTCCGCCAAAGGAGAAATTAGTCCTACTAACACCCAAAATCCAACACATAAACACGGAGTATGTCCTCCAAAACCTGGATAGTCCACTCTGACTGCCCATCAGTCTGGGGTGAAACACAGTGCTAAGATCAATCTGGGTGCCCAACTCCTCCTAAATATTCTCCAGAAGGTAGAAGTGAACTAAGAACCTTGGTTTGAAATAATGGACATAGGTACCCCATGTGCCAACCACCTTCTGAATGTAAATATGGGCTCTCTCAGCACTATAGGAAACTCTAATGGAGATAAAATATGTAGACTAGTCTATCTATCCAAGATGACCCAAATTCTATCAAAACCACGGGAAGTATGAGGCAACCCACCTACGAAATCTATCATAACTCACTCTCTCTTCTACTCAGGAATGGGAAGTTGTTGAAGCAATCCACTAGGTCTCTAATATTTGGCCTTTACCTGCTAACAATAAAGTTATTGAGCCACAAACCATTCTATGTATCTCTATATAACACTCCACCAGTAATGTTGCCTCAAATCCCTATACATCTTAGCTATCTCATGGTGGGTAGATTATCTGGATCTATGAGCCTCACAAAGAATCAACTAAATCAAATTTCCAACCCTTGGAACACAAATACGACCATCAAACCTTAGGACACCCTCAAAATCTAGGGTAGCCTTCTTAAACTCACCTCTCAACACCTTCCCTCAAATACTACAAATAATGCTATCCTCAAATTGATGACCCCAAATCTGCTCCAACAAGGTATATCTGGCCTCAATACTAGCAATGATCTTTCGAGGGTCAAAAATATCCAAACAAACCATCAAGTTAGCTAAGGAATGAATGTCTAAAGCCAACGACCACTGATAATCTAAAATGAAGGCTAAGCTACCCATACTCACTGACTTATAGCTCAAGGCATCTGCTACCATACTTGCCTTGCTCGGATGGTAGAAAATAGATATATCATAGTTTTTCAGCAACTCAATCCATCCACACTGCCTTATTTAAGCTCCTTCTGGGTGATAATATACTGAAAACTACAGTGCTCAGTAAAGATCTTATAGTGAACCACATACAAATAATTCCTCTATATCCTAAGCACAAACACTACTACTGTAAACTCCAAGTCATGGGTAGGGTAGTTGCGCTCATGCACCTTCAATTGCCTTGATGCATATGTAATAACATGGCCTCGCTACATTAGAACACACCCCAAACCAACACTAAACACCTAGACACATCACAGTAGATAGTAAAACCCTTGACCTTAATAGAAAGAGTCTGAATAGGTGTTGATGTAAGAAAATCCTTGAGCTTTAAAAAGCTAGCCTCATAACTTACAGAACACTGAAATGGAACCTTTTCCTGGTCAGTCTAGTCATAGGGGCTATAATAGAAGAAAAAACATCAACAAACCGCCTATAGTAACCTGCCAACCTAATAAACTACGAACCTTAGTAGGTGATGTAGGCCTAGACTAACTATAATAGCCTCAATCTTTGTTGGGTCTACCATAATACCCTTCATGGCCACTACATGCCCCAAGAAAGCTATAGACTCAAGCTAAAACTCACACTCTGAGAATTTGGCATAAAGTCGATGATCTCTCAAAGTATGTAGCACAGTCCTTAGATGTTCCTCATGATCCTCAAATAAACTAGAATTTCATCAACAAATACTATCACAAAAGATTCTAAATACAACCTAAACACATGGTTCATCAGATCTATAAAATCTTTTTGGGCATCATTCAACCCAAAATATATCACCAGGAACTCATAATGACCATAACGAGTCCTCAAGTTTGTCTTAGGATGTCCGCAGCCCTAACTCTTAATTGATATTAACCAGGCCTTAAATCTATCTTAAAAAACACTATTGCGCCCTGAAGCTGGTCAAATAAATCATTGGTACGTGGCACAGGATACTTATTCATTATAGTCACCTCATTCAACTATATGTTGTTGATACACATACACATAGAGCCAACTTTCTTCTTCACAAAAAAAGTAGAGCACCCCCATATCGATATATCAATCTGATTAAACCCTTACCCAGTAGATCCTAAAGCTTACTATTCAGCATTTCTAGCTCAATAGAAGCCATATAGTATAGAGCCATAGAAATAGGTTGGGTGCCTGGATCAAGGTCGATAAAAACCTTTATATCACACTCAGAAGGAAGGATAGGTAGGTCAGTCAGATACATATTAAGAAACTCACGAACAATAGGGACGGAGTCAAGTGATGGACTCTCAGCCCTAACACTCAAACTTAAGCAAGAAATGACTTATAACCCCTCAATATCAGTTTCTTAGCCAAAACATAAATACCCCCCATTCATGTGCATCTAATAGAACACATCTATACAATTAAGGGTACGCCAGGTAAGGCTAAGGTAACGGTCTTAGAAAAATAATCAAAGACCAATGGTAATGAGATAACCAATCCATGCCTAAAATCGTATCAAAATCTACCATATCTAGGACAATAAGACTAATCTAAGTATCAAACTTCTGAACAGTCACCAAATAAGATCTATATACCTGATTCACTACTAAAAAATAACCGCAGGGTAGCTACATACAATGGCATAGATAAGGACTCCGAACACAAACCTAGTCACAATGCAAAATAAGTAGAAATATATGAAAATATAGAATCGAGATCAAACAAAGAAGAAGCCGGCCGATGGCATATAAAATTTATACTTGTGATCACAGCATCTAAAGCCTCAACCTGAGGGTTCTACTTGGTATAGCATACAAATGACCTTTTCCTATACTAGACTGGGTGCCTGTCCAACTATCTATCATACATCCCTGCAAACCGCCTCTAGAACCCTAGGGACTACCCCCATGACCTATTACGCACCCCTAGCTAGAGATGGCACTGATCTGAGTGGTTGTGTAGTCTGAATTGAAGGTTCAATCATTCTATGTTAGGGACACTTACGGGAAAAGTGATCAACAACCCCATAGTCATAACATGCCCCAGGTACCTTGCTCTATCTAAAAGGTATGATGAGTCTGAAATGATCACCCCAACTCAATGATCCTAATTGAACACCTATCTATGGCTGACTGATGCTCTAACTACTGGAACCACTATAATTGAGCTGACCCTTGTCTGATATATGAAGTGATGCTTAAACTGGACAACTGGGCTGACCCTGATTTTGATAAGGCTGTTGTTGGGGTACCTACCATAAAACCCTCGACTTGTGAACTATAAACTATTCTAACTCTGACTGTAACTTCCCTACTAATGAGGCCTTTTATCACTACCCCCTTAGGCCTCACAATGCATCTTCTCTATAAAATAAAAATGCTCAGCTATCTCAGAAAAAAATTCCCTGAAGTCACCAAACTCTGAGTAGCCCTATGAAGCATTAATCTTAATCCCTAACAAAGCATCAAATACACTGATACTTCATAGGTGGAATCATAGTGGTGTGCTTGGCTAACTCATGAAATCTCACCTCATACTCATCCATAGACATAGAACCCTAATTCAAATAAGAAACTCATCTCAAAGATACTCACACATGCTTTGAGGCATATACTTCCCTATGAAAGACTCGAAGAATGAGTCTAAGTTACCAGTGGAGATCCAATTGACCTAGAATCAAGATAACCTTTCCATCACCTCTTAGCTACCATATTTAGCGGATAAGAACTACAGTCCACTCCCTATAACTCAGCCAATCCCAAATTTCATAACCTCTCCTCACAACTGGAAGGAACTCAAATCAACTTCTCATGTGGTCCTAGCAAACCTGGGTGGAGTCAATCATAAAAATTATTCCAACATTTTCTGCTCCTCTGAAGACATAACTGGCTAGGCTACGGCCAGTTATAGGACTACTAGTGCTGGCAGAACCTCTACCCTAGGCATCTCTACCGTAGTCTGTGCCCTTAAATCAACACCACTATGTGCTGCTAGTTGAGTTCTCTAAGTCGGTGGAATGCCAACTAACCCCAATAACTATATGAAATTATCTTGAAGGAAAAAAAAGGATATAAATTTAGGTGTAGCCTAAGCTGCCCCCGGCGCACCTATAGTTATGGTGGCAAAAAATCTAGAGCTCTCTTAGACTTAAAATCAATGACAAGATAAGGTGATGGATCCTTAGACTAATCTTGATCTAGGCATGCTGCTCTATCCTGCCCCTGACCCCTGGGTCAACATCGGCCCTTAACCAAAACTATAGTAGTAGGCTCAGGATCCCTATCCTTGGCTCTCAAACCTTGTGTTCTAATAAAAATTTAAAACCAACTCAGACCCAACACACGGAAATGGATAAAGAAAATAAGATTTTTTCTTTAAAATGCTCTGTAGCCTCCACAGATAGGATACAGACGTCTCTTTACCAATCCACAGGACTCAACAAATCATTAGCTTAGTACCAATAATACCAGTGAAACCTAGGCTCTTATACCAAAATTTCACAACTCAGTTTCTCATGTCATAATAGAGCCTACTTTGTCGCACCAGTAGGCAAGCAAGGCATAGCCCAAAATAATAGGTAACGGGCTAACGAGCAAAAATCGGGAAAGACCACATATAATACTAATATTAGTAATAATAAATAAAAAACATATAAAGTATATCTAAATAAGAGAAGGAAAAAGACCAAAATATACAAATGAATCACTCCCAAAACATAGTAAGGTCGTCATTAGAGCCACTACTAAAAGATACTGAGAGTACTAGATAGAAACTCGCAATCCACTAGAAGTGTCTTATTTTGTCTTCTAATCCTAGTTGATTCCATGTAATCTTTTATATTTCATCTATGTGGTAATCCATCTCCCTTGTGTTTACTAGTGGTTGAAAGCTTGGTCCATTTAAGAACTGAGAGATAGTAAGCGAGGAGATGTTCACGCACACTTCCTGAAGTGTCAACTATGCAATGGGATCACCACTTCTCCATAAATAACCCTGCGGATACTTTCTCTTCAACTCACCCTTATATGCCGCATAAAACTCCCACACTAATGCAGGACTGTATTTCTTGGATGGTGTAGTCATCCACTGAAATCCATATTGGCTAAATCCAGCCTTAAATCTAGGAAACTCGGGCATCCCTATGGTGGTCAATCCTTTTTCTAGATATAGACTCCTTTTGATTTTTCCGTTAGGGAATCTGCTCAACCCATTGTTATACAACTCCTATATATCGGGGTACCCCCACCATTCAACGGTGAGCTTCAAAGTAGATGTGATGGACAAAGGTTGGTCCTATCTATCAATAGGACTGGCATCAACTTCTTTCTTAGCCTTACTTACACTTTTTGAGCTTGTGTTTGAACTTTATTAACATTTTTCTCTTTCCCTGGATCACCCTCAGAACTTGCTTTAACTTTTTCATCATCACCACTATTCTCTTCAACCTGGGATAGTGTTTGAGGTGATAAAGTATGGGGGTTCTTGTTTGTAGGCCCCTTGGGAGGAGTGTCTTCTACTATGGTGACTTTCTTTCATCTTGTCGATCTTTGGTCTTTCTTTTATCTCGTCGATCTTTGATCTCTTGATCCTGACCTTCCTCTTTATTGGGTATTCAACTAGGTCATCACTACTGCTGGATGACTCTGTTGACTTGTAATCGAAATTCAAGGTAGGTTTCTTTACATTTCCCTTCTTTGCTATTTGTTTTGAAGATGATGTGCCTTTGGGAGCCATGAATACCTATTATAAGAGACCATTTAGTCATATCTAAGTAATGGGAAAGGAAAATAAAAAAATTTTGTGTTAGTTTTCATGTTCTATTTATGTTATGATTGGGGGATCCGAGTCGTATAAGCTGGGTACGAATCATATAATAGAGTCGTAAGGTAGATAGTGTAGATAAGTATGTGCACTAGTCAGCTTATGAATTCTCCTAACCAGTTGTAAAGACATGTTATGACTCGTCACCAATTCTCGTGAGTATACCAGAAACAAAAGTCCATTTATGTGTTACCTCCCAGGTTAATATGACTTCTGGTTACGAGTAGTAGGGGTTTGATACAACTTACCTGGGCAAGTCGTACCAATACCAAAGTCTACACTCTTCTAAACTTCTATGTTGTCAGTGAGTACAAGTCTCATAATGACTCATTACTTGTGGGTACAATCGTCAAGAGCCTTGTATCTACTACAACATAAGAGTTTAGTTTGAGAGTTGATTTCAACCTGTAATTCCTTCTTTACCCTTTAATTGTACAATATTTTTACCCTATATCAATCTAAAAATTCATATATTAAAGACATAAAATTCAAGTTCATTCTTACATCCTATTTTGAACTCTATTTCTAAGCATTAGGGTTCCCAATTTTCATACACAAGTATATTCAACTCAAAGAAAGTCCAAGATCTCACCCATTTTCTATTTCAACTAAAAATATATAGAATTTAAGATTGAAGACTAACTTGATTGGTTTGATTCTAGGTTTTTTCGATGTTATCACTTTTATTCCCTAATTTCTTGTGAAATTTGTGTAATGTAAGAGAACCAAACTAATTTGTGTGTGTTTTTGAAGTGAAATCATGCGTTTAGAGCTTCAAAATTAGAATCAATGGAGGTGGGTTGTGTTTTGTAGTGTCGAGTAACCAAAATGGGTACCCTTTTTTGTTTAAAATTAGTGGTATAGGAAGGGATTCACCCACGATCCTCGACCTGGTAAGTTTGGTTAAGCGTCATGTTTATGACTCGTACCCAAGGCTTACGAGTCTTTTCCTCTATTCATAAAGACCTAGAATTTACCTGGGTTCTGGAGTAGATATGACTCAAGGTAACGAGTCGTATCCAAAGGGTATGACTCATTCTTAGAGTCATATGTACTCCAAAAACTTTTACCTGGATCTGAATCAACTCCTAGGTCTTTATGACTCTTGATCATGAGTCATTACCATAAGATACGACTCGTGAAGAGTCCGTATGACCTAATTTCTTGGAATATTTGTTTTTCTGCAATCCTTAACCCTGCACACTTAACAAACATATTACCCTATAAATAAATAAGTACAAAACATGGGTTGCCTCCCAACACTTGATTTAACATCGCAGCACGATATGGCTAAGTTGGATACTAGATTTCTCCAACTAACCTCATGGGTTGCCTCCTATGCAACGCTTGATTTAATGTCGCTGCATGACGTAATTGCCTTGGTTACTCACACTTCACCAAGGTCCATTTCAAAAATCACATTGATTTCCTTAGTGTTACCCATTTAATGCTTTACTTTTTGTACATTCACCTTGAATAGGGCTTAACTATCCCGCTTTAATTCCAAAGCACCATACGGGAACACTCTTAGTACAGTAAATAGACCATACCATCTAGACTTTAACTTACCTACAAACAAGCAATGTCTTAAGTTGTAGAGCAATACCTGGTCACCTTTTTCAAATGTTCTCTTCTCAATCTTGTGATCATGATGCAGTTTCATCTTTTCTTTGTAAAGCACAGAAATTTTATACACTCGAAGTCAGAATTCATCCAACTCATTCATCTTGTCCATCCTTGACTTTGTTGTATCTTGTTACTCAAAATTAAGCTTTTTCATAGCCCATAATGCTTTATGTTCAAGTTCCATAGGAAAGTGATAGGCTTTGCTATACACCAACTGATAAGAATAAGCACTAATAGGGGTCTTGAAAGCTATTTAGTAAGCCCATAATGCATCATCTAACATCATCTAACTTTCATGACCAATCAATCCTATTGGCATTCACTGTCTTTGCCAAGATGGACTTGATTTATCTATTGGACACGTCAACCTATCCACTAGTCTGTGGATGAAAAGGTGTTGCCACCTTGTGTTTGACTCCATACTTCTCAAGCAGACTTTTAAATAGACGATTACAAAAATATGACCCACTGGCACTGATGATAGCACGTGGCATGTCAAATTGAGAAAATATATGCTTTTTCAAGAATATAGTGACACTACGTGCTTCATTGTTGGGGAGCGCCACCGCTTTCACCCATTTAGAAAAATAATCAACAACCATAATAATATCCTTCATGCCAAAAGAAATTACAAAAGGTCCCATAAAATCCACACCCCATACATCAAGCAATTCTAATTCTAAGATATGAGTCATAGAAAGTTCATGGTGTATAGAGATGTTACCTTGGTGTTGACATTGATCACAATCTGAAGCAAAATCATGTGCGTCTTTGTAAATTGTTGGCCAATAGTACCCACATTACAAGATTTTGTAGGTTGTATGGGTTCCTCCATGATGACCCCTAACTGGTGAAGAATGGCAA
This sequence comes from Capsicum annuum, assembly GCF_002878395.1. Taxonomy (NCBI): domain Eukaryota; kingdom Viridiplantae; phylum Streptophyta; class Magnoliopsida; order Solanales; family Solanaceae; genus Capsicum; species Capsicum annuum. Next base: position 86,796,340 of record NC_061119.1, on the reverse strand, counting down.
GCCTCAATATACTTATCATCTCCACCTCAGGTATACATCTATGAATAATCCTATCTATATAAATTCTGAATAAATAAGGTTTATCCCAAAAAAATTTCCTTACCTTATGCATGAACTTCTTTATTTGCTGAAAGGAAAGATCTTAAAGGCTAGATCACTTGCTAGATAATTTTCAAAGTCAGTAAACCATGTATTAGATCTTGTGAAGTTGCCAGTATCTACTCATCTGGAAAAACTATCATCAATCTCGAGCCCATCTTCAAATTTCTGCATATCTTCTTTCTCAAGTCTAGACAAATGATCTACAACTTAATTCTCAGTGCCTTTTCTATCCTTGACCTCAAAATAAAATTCTTGCAGCAATAAAACCCACCTAATCAATCTAGGATTTGCATCCTTTTTAGCCATTAAGTGTTGCAATGTTGTATGATTAGTGAATGGAAAAATTTCTCAAAGGCAAAAACCACTGTTAACAACTCTTGTTTGGAAACTGTGTAGTTCTTTTGAGTAGGGTTTAATGCCTTTCTAGCATAGTATATGGGATGAAAGGTCTTTTCTTTTTGTTGTCCTAGTACAGAACCTAAGGACACTACACTTGCATCATACATAATCTCAAATGGAAAGGACCAATCAGGAGATACGATGATAGGAGCAGTCATCAACTTTTATTTCATTTATTCAAAAGCCTTCAAGCATAATTCATCAAACTAAGATTTCACCTCTTTCTCAATAATCCTACAAAGAGGATTGGAAATCATAGATAAATCATTGATGAATTGCCTTTAAAACCCAACATGTCCCAAAAAGCTACGACACCCTTCATAGAAATTGGTGGAGGTAATTTCTTGATCACTTCAATGTTTGCTCTATCTACCTCAATACCCCTTTTTGACATTTTGTGCCTAATCACAATACCTTTTTTAACCATGAAATATCATTTTTCCCAATTAAGTACCAAGTTGTATTCCTCACATCTTCGTAGAGCATTTGCCAAGTGAACAAAGCAGTCATCAAAAGAATCATCAACAACTGATAAGTCATCTATAAATACTTCGATGGTGTCTTTTACCATATTAGAGAAGATTGAAATCATACATCTCCAAAATATGGTTGGAGCGTTACATAACCCAAATAGCATACATCTAAATACAAAGGTCCCATAAGGACACGTAAAAGTTATTTTCTCTTGGTCCTCATTCACAATAGTAATTTGGTTATAACCTGAGTGCCCATCTAGAAATAGTACCATCCTCTGCCCGCAAGCCTATTTAACATCTAGTCCATAAAATTAATGGGAAAATGGTCCTTCTGAGTCCATGCATTCAGTTTCGTGTAATCTATACACAATTTCCATCTTGTGATTGACATCATCTGTACTAGCTCATTCGTCTTATTAGGAACAACAGTAATATTGCCTTTCTTTGGAAAACATTATACCAGACTAACCCCACTTATTATCTGCAATAGGATACACTACATAAGCATCTAGCCACTTTATTCTCTCTTTCTTCGCTGCCTCCTGCATATGAGGATTAATTCTGTACTAATACTCTATACTTAGAATACAATCCATCTCAAGTTGAATTTTATGAGTACAAAGACTAGGAGAGATACCCACAATATCTACAATGGGCCAACCAATGGCCTTCTTGGATTTTTATAGCACTGATAATAAAGCTTCAACTTTTGTCTCCATCAAGTCAGCTGTAATGATTACCAGCAAAGTATTGTTGGCCCCTAAAAATACATATTGAGAATAAAAAGGGAGGGACTTCAATTCTAAGTGGGTGACTCCTCAATAGGTAGGCAAGAAAGTGGAGTGGTTTTATTTTTCAGATCCACGTCAAGCTTTTTTGGTGCATAAGTATAAGAACTACTTCTATAGAGTGTGCATACCATCTCATCATACTCATCAATACCATCATTGTCGAAGTTCATGATCACGGCTGCCAAAGCTTCAACACCCAACCTTTTTTCAATAGGAACAGCATAAAAAGCAACATCCCAAGTAGTCACTAAATTAACATCATAGAATGAATCCATCTCTTCATCAAACATATTAATCGCAGATGCCACTCTTAACTTATCTGGTTGCTTTATGGATTTGAATACATTGAATATCACCTTTTCTTTATTAATTCTCATTATCAGATATCCTAGCTTCAAATAATCAACGTCCTTTCTGTAGCCAAGAACAATCTTCCTAAGATAATTAAAACATTAAAGTTCACTCATAGTCTAATATCAAAAAATGATCAGGAAGGATAAAAGATGTCACCTTCACTAATACATCATACAAAAGACCAACTGGTTTTTTGTCTATTGTATCTACCATCACTAGTCTCATGGTGGTTGGTGTGGGAGCTCCTAAATCCAATTGTTTAAATACTACTAAGGGAATGAGGTTGATACTAGCATCCAAATTACACAATGCCCGAGTGAAGTTGAAAGATCCAATAGTTCAAGGTATGGTGAAAGCACAGGATCCTCCTTCTTCTCTACTAATGATCTAGTAGCTACAATGCTGCAGTGATGAATATTGTTGACTGGTTCATAACTGACTGACCTTTTTTTATTAATTAGGTCCTTCATAAATTTTGCATATCCAGGCATTTGCTCTAATGCCTTTACAAGTGGGATGTTGAGTAATAGCTCCTTCAACATAGATAAAAATATTTGATACTTACCCTCTTCTTGTTTATTTTTAACCTTTGAGGAAAAGGAGGGCGAGAGCGAGGGATGGGCTTCAATACAGACTTATCAATCGTATCTTTTCCTTTGTCTTACTTGCTACTACTCTCCATATTAATAGAATTATCATTATTCTTTTGTTCATTGACAGTGGGTATAGGTGGATATGTGGTGGTTTTATAACTCTGAGTGGTAATGGCATGGAAGTGACCATCATTCTTTGGATTTACCATCGTATTACTAGGAAGAGTGCCAGGTTGCCTTTGATTTAATGTGGTTAATATCTTGCCATGTTTCTACTCTAGTTGTTTCATTACGGTATCATGTGACTCAACTTTCTAATTTAGACCTAACAAGTCTGCCTTAGTCTCCTAAAATAGCTCTCTTGACTTTCTTGGCTTTTGACTAGTTTTCACAACATTACCTCCATTCTAGACTCAGTATCTCAGCTACCTAGTGGTATATATCTGTCACTCTTCTTTTTATAGTTATTTTTAATCTCTAATCACCATTTTGGTCTTTGTTTCTATCTCTTTATCTACCATTATAATAGTTCTAACCTTGATTCTCATGCCCTTGGGCTCAGAAATGTACCAATTAATAATCAAGATACCTTGCTTTCTCTTCAGATTCAGTCTCAAAAGTCCTAGAAGTATATCATTATGCCCCAACTACATTCACTTTCTCAGCACTCATTATTATGAATTATTTTGTAAGTAGCCCAATATCTGTCTGAAGTTGTGCAACCTCTCGTGCTACTAAATCATGACCAGTTCCATAATAAACAACTACTTCAATAGTATATGTACCTACACCATATTCAGCGTCTTTAGTATGACAACCTCGATTGGTCATCAAAATATCATCTAGCATCTCTTGTGTAGCATCCCACCAAAGAAGCATGAATGAACTTCCTGAAATAGTTTCTTTCATTGCTCTTGAACTGACATTCAGTGATCTATAGAAGATTTCCAATAGATTAGATCCTGTGATTCTATGATTAGGTACCATGCTCAGCTTTTTCTTGAAGCTAAACTATGCCTCATACATAGATTCTATAGGTAACTATCTGAAATTGTAAATTTTATCTTTCAACTATAGAATTCTTGAAGGAGGGAAGAATCTATTCAGAAACTATCTATGCAACTCATGTAAAGTAGTGATTGACTCTCTCAGAAGTTCCCCTAACCATAGTGATAATGCTCCAGTCAGCGAGAATGAGAATAATCTTAACCTTAAATCTTCTTGGTCTACCCTTAGAATAGAATACAACAAATAGATCCCATTAAAATTAGCAAGATGCATGTTCATATCATAAGTTACTGATCCCAAAATTCATCCTTTAAGTTTTGTAATTAGATCATAGCAATAGTAATGTCAAATTTAACATTGGGAGGTAAAGCAGAGAGAAGTTAGCTCAACATATCCCATGTCTTCATCTTTGTCATATGGCTGAAGATGCTGATATGAAGGAATCATCAGAGCTATGACTCTATGAACTCTACCTTGACGCTCTGCCACTTGTCTTCGCCTGGCTAGTGCTTTTTGCTGGGCTACCATAGCCTCTTCAACTAATTGTGCTTCCTCAACCACTCTAGCTTCTTTAGCTACTGATACTAATAATTGTTCAGTTTGTCTGTTAGCAATATTCTATAAATCATCAGGTGGGTGAGGAGGAACATTATGAGGGTCTTGAACAACAGCAGAAATACCATCATGAACTTTCCCTGACATCCTTCTTGGTTTTTAAAGAATTCTTTCAGGCTATAGATCAAAAGGGAGTAAGGGATTGCCTCTTATCCTAGAGTTTGACATACACCTGTGTATGACAAATCAAGAATAGAAAATAAACCTGCGAACTTACCAACTTTAATCAATAATTCACACCATCTTCTCCTACAACTGTGCCAAAATTTGATGTCGCACAAAACTAACCTCTACATAAATATGTTGTGGTCAATGACAAATATAGTAACTCAAACAAGGTTGGGGTCAAACCTAAAACATTGAATAGTTTCTTAACTTGGACAAAATCTACAAGCTGTGTGGAAGAGTAAATGAGGGAACTTGGAAGTAAACATGAAGTAGTAATTGAACTTGAATGCTTTAAGTTAATAATAATAGAAGATGAATACTAGGATTGTGTTACCCATGGCTTCTAAACTCTGTAAGTTTCTCGTGTTCAACCAACATATTTTGTTGCTCTGTATGTAAAGTCGATAATCTATGTATTATCAACAGTCTTGGAAATGTGTTGATAAACCTCATGCTTTACCTTGTGAGTCTCAAGGCGTCGCATTATTGCTCTTTGTCTATAACTTTAGTTCAGCTCTCACATTTCAAGTCTCGAGTTGATTAGATGAGATGGAGGAATAATTAGATGGACGTGAATCTCAAATTATTGTCTGAATCCTCTTTTCCCAATTTCAAATTCCCTTGTGAGGACGTTATCGAATATAGGCAATCCTCAAGCTTCTGCTGTAGCTCAGAGGTCAATTAATATGAAGAATATTAAGATACATACAACTAATTTAGAATAAATAAATCTATCACTTCCTTTGTAGGTAATCCACTAGGGTTCCCACAACCCTAGTCAAGGAAATTAGTCGCTCGTGTTAAAGCAACAACCCATGATAATCAATAAAGAAAGGATGTAATTAATTGCACAAGAATAAAAGGAAGAAAATCCAAAGTCTCTAATTGATTCAAAACCCAAAAATCTCAAGAACAATGTAAAGTATGTAAATGTATGTAATAGAATATCAAAGAACGCAACCTAATAAAGGAATAACCCTAAGGTATTTATAGTATCTCAAAATAACTCAAAAATCCTAATTTAAACGAAATAGGAAAAGTAAGTCTACGCAAGGTACGACTCACTTCATTCACTCGTAAGGTCTTCTTACAAGTCATATTGTGCCTCTCGTATGTTCTCCAGTGTCTGATGTTTCAGGATTCTAGGTTTCTGTTAGCTCTACAACTCATAATCACAAGTCATACCTTGACCATACGACTCTTGGACTTCACTCGTTAATACCAGAGACTCACTTTTTTATTGCTCTAAACACTGGTCAGCTTATGGTTTGATCATACGAGTTGTACTCAGACTTCTAATTCATCTTCTTATATGACTTCAACTTTGTATGGCAGCCTGAGGTTCTGTTCTCTTTACGGTTGCTTGATACGAGCCATATCCTCAACTTATGATTTGTATTCTTCCAGTCGTATCATTTTTTCACTTAGCTTTTCTGCTTGTCTGCTTCGCTTTTGTTTTTGTTGTGCTAATGAGTCATCCTACGAGTCGTATGATATGTTGATGACTACTAAGAAGACTCGTACCATCTGTAGTCTTCATCTTTTTTAGATCTTTTTTTTCTAATTTTATTCAAAGTCTATTATTTACCTGTTTCACCTACAACAACCATAAAAGCACATCATATCTACTAAAATAGTATAAGTACAAGCACAAATTCTTTGTTTTAAGCATCAAAAGTGCCATGTTTCCATTGGCTTGGTACGACTCAATGGATTTACTCATACTATTGGGTATAACTCATGAACTGACTTGAGGGACCAATCACACCCTAGGTAGTAAGGTTGTCTTAGATACTTCCCAAGTTTTGACTCATATGGTTAAGAGTCATATAGGAGCATACGAGTGGCATAGGGTAAGTTGTATGGTGCATGTATGTGTTATCTTAGGGAATCTATCAACTATATGATTGGTGGGTATGATTGGGGGTGTTACTCGTACCCTTAGGTATGAGTTAGGGAGGGTGATCCATATAGAAACCAGTAGGTAAGGTCATTCCAAGGTTGGGTATGAGTTGCGGTACCACTCGTACCCTTGGATACGAGTGGTAAGGGGGAGTCATACCCCTGGATGAGAATTGTTTTAATTTTAAGTCAAAGGTAGTTTGGACATTATCTACTCCTAAAACCTTATTTCATCACATTGTAAAACACTATATGGCCTTCCATAACACTTATTTAAGTATCATAACACATCAAATACTCTCTCAAACACTCTCTTAAAAATTAGAGGCTGGGGTTTCTTTATGTGTTCTTCAAAGGGCTCAAAGGTCAAAATTTCTTCCATGAATCATCTTGTATAAGGTATTTACTCCTTCCCTAATTGTTATTTCAAAATAAAGGCATATTTATTGTGTTTTAAACATTAGTTTATGAATCATGGATGGTGGATTTCTAAATATTGTTGAGGGTCTTTATGTATATGGTTTTGTATTGGTTTAAACTACATTTTTACATATTTTTGGTAATGGTTTTCATATATGGTTATTTGTTGGTTGTGTTTTAACAAAAGGGGTCTTGAGTAACCTTAATTATGGTGGTTTATGCATTGGTTTTTGTCTTGGTAACGGTATGACCTCAACATGTTTGATAAAATGACTCAAAAAATGTTTTTACTCTATTATTGAACTTTCATTAGAACTCTTGCATGGTTTGATTTTTTAAAGGAACTCTAAATGGTTTAGGATGGTTTTAATGGTTTAAATGATATAAATGCTTTAAATGATTGGAATGGTCTAAATTTGTTTTGGAATAGTTTAAGAGGTAAAGGTTTTGGTGGTCATGGTTGGTCTATTTTGAAAACCTTGCGGGATACATAAAAATTCCTCAAGTGAATGCATTAGTTGAATTGGTTTAAATGGTTTGGAAAGGCTAAAGTCCAAATGGTTATTCTTGTGAGAAACATGGAAGTCCCCTAAGAGGTTTAATATGGTATATGTAAGGGCACTTGAAATTCCCCTTAACCTAAATGGTTTAGCTATGGATATTACTTCCAAGTAATGGAGTGGTATGATGATACCACTAATATTAGCCTTGATTAATAAAACGGTAAATGGATTGGTTGGCTATTTGGAAACATTTTTAATTAGGAATTTATTATGGGGTATGTAGTAAAGTCATAGAAGGTGGCGGTCTTGGGGGGACCAAAACAAGAAACTCATATTTGCCGATATAAGGATTGGTTTTAGTTGATAGTGTGCATGATGTCACAATATTGAGGGATGTACTAGTCATCCCATGGGATATTTCCCTGGTCGTTCGGTTACACGTACTAGGTCCTTTCAGCAGGGGAGCTGAACCTATATAACCCGTGGGTAGTTTAGGATGAACAAGCTACACAACCAAGGTAAAGGTCTTAAAGGCATGCTAAACCTGGTTCCCTTTTCCAGCATGGTTATATATATAAATATATATATATATATATATTTATATATGGTTATATGCATTATGTATTGTTTTACTTTGTTTTATAACTGGCATTATTTTATCCTAATCCTGAGTACATGCTAGTGTTCACCTACTAACCTGTCTTTAGGTGGCTGTATACACACGCGATGTAGGATTTAGCCATTTCACTCTCTTACTTAGTAATTGAATTTGGGTAGAGTCGATGTTGGATTGAACTGGTGAGCTTTCATAGTTCGGAAGGTATCTATTTCCTGTCATGGTTTACTATACATAATTCTTGTCTTTCATAGACTTTGATTTTTTTGGCTATGATCGGGGGCATGTCTCGAATGAGTACTCTTTGGTTGGTCTAGAAGCTTTGTATGTACAACTTTGGACTTGGGTATGGTATCACTACTAGAAAACATCATTTTTCTGACAGCTGATGTAGTTGGAATGTGGTCGGAAAATAAGGTAGTTCCGACTACTTTCCAACTGTTCAGCGTAGTTGGAATATAACTTGTTGGAAAAAAGTTTCCGACTATAGGTCAGAAATTTTCGACTACTCTTGTCAAAAATGTAGTTGGAATTTTAATAAATAATTATTTAATATTTATAAATATTCCGACTACTCTAGTCAGAAATTTAATAAATAATTATTTAATAATTATAAATCGTCCGACTACAGTAGTCAAAAATTTAATAAATAATTATTTAATAATTATAATTATTTCAACTACTGTTGTCGGAATATTAATAAATAATTATTTAATAATTATAATTATTTCGACTACTATAGTCGAAAACTTAATATATAATTATTTAATGGATTATAATTCTTCCAACTATTGTAGTCAGAATATTAATAAATAATTATTTAATAATTATAATTAATCCAACTACTGTAGTCGGAAACTTAATAAATAATTATTTAATAATTATAATTATTCCGACTACTGTAGTCGGAACTTAATAAATATTATCTAATAATTATTGTTCCAACTACTTTAGTCAGAATTTTAATAAAAATATTTACCTACTAATTATATAATTAAATCTTACATTAGCTTACACTACTCCCAAATTATAAACGACATAAACTAATGTATTTTTCACAGTAGGATCAAACACGATAAAAATTTATAAATATAACAACTTTAAAACATCCAAGACAAACATCAAATCAAATAGTTTAAATATGTAAATGTCACAACCAAAAATAAGAACAATAACTACAATCCAATTAAGATAAGATCCTTAGCACGCGGTTCGATCCAATCTCCTCTTATACCGTCCTTTTCTTCTTCCTATGCGTATCTTTGTAGACCTCAAGAAAAGTAGGATCTTTTCCCCCTTTTTCATACTCCAACGAAATTTTAGAAAAAGAGATAATGCAAGTATAAAATAATTGGTTTGTCAAACAATCAGATGTGAATTGAAATCCAAAGCCAAAAGTGGTAGAAACTGATAGTTGTTTAGGAATGAGGCGCAGTTATTATTGTTGTATATTCAGTTACATCTCAATTTTACAGAAGGATAATATTGAATAGTACAATATTTAGAAGTAGTTAAATCAAAGCCATATTACACAAATAAATTAAAAAATAACATGAATTAGTTGTTAACACATTCATTAGATACAAACGCTCATTGATGATAGACAAGGTAGTGACAAAAATAAATGTGGTTTTCAAAAGTTACTCTCACATGAGGCATGAACACCACAAATTGAAAAGTTTCACTAGCATAGCTTAGGAAACCACGACACTCAGTAACGATCTCATTAGTATTTTTTCATTACCCTCCAAATAAAAGAAAGTCATTTACTATAGTGATTCAATTCATTATCATTAAATACATACAGTACAAAGCTTCATGGAGTAAAATGGTTAATATCAACAAACTCTCATAGATTAGATTGTTGATATTAACCAAAGTGTTGATATTAATAAGGAAAGATAAAAAAAAAATTAAGAAAACACCAATGGTGTTACAAATACAAGATCTAGGGAGAAAATTGGTGAATCCCTCTATCCATAGAGTACATTGGAATCATGGATGTGTCCAGATGTAATAAACAACTTAATAAGGTGCAATCCTAATCTACATTTTCATAGTGCAACTTAGAAGTATCCAGAGACAAATAAGCTTAAATGTAACACTGCAAGACTAAGCATTAGAGGCTTTTGAATACAAAATAAATATGGATACATACTATATGAAAGAGCTAAGGGGATAGGATGGGCTACTAATATAGAGGCTGAAGCTAAAGCTATTCAAGAAGCTCTGCAGTACAGTTAGGAGAAATGGCTACATGAGGTAACCATAGAGGACATAAGTTGCCTCAGTCAGAAGATAGGAGGACAAAGTATTCATACATTCAGGGAAGGTAATTTTTTATAAACTCAACTAGCTAATAAAGTCATAAGAATCAATATTTGTATGAATATCATAATTTGGAAATTACAAATCATAGCTAGAGGAATGCAACAGATAGACAAGGCACATATTCCAAATATTAGAATTAGGACTAAAGTATTAAAGCACCTCACGAACTAATAGTATGTATTTTAAAGAGAGAGAGAGAAGCCAACAGTTACACACAAAGAAAGCAATAATATTACAACCTAACAATTTAGAATGAAAACCAAGAGAACAACCTAGAAATTTAAAAATTATCCCCGAAAAAATACAATAGGATGTGAAATTACAAGCTAAGAGAACAAGCTCTAGCTATCGAAAAGCTTCACCAAATAATAGAGGCAGGAGGGTCTTCCATTTGATGTAAAGTTCAAAAAAGAGTTTTGCATATTTGAAGAGGGTATTGTAATCCACCAAGGCAAAATCAGAATAGAAAATGCTTAAAAACAATAATGCTATATAGAATTAACTTTATGTTTTATTTTTTAGTTGATAAAGTAGAAAATGTTAACATCATAAGATCGAAGCTTCCTTACCAACTTCAGTCAATTAGCGGCCTCTACAAAATGGTCTGGATATTTTCCTCAAGTACTAGTTTAACTGGGAAACTACTATTGCAAAAACCACATAACAAGGTAAGATTGAATGAAATGGAAAACAACAATCAAGAAATCATAAATAGGAAAGACTTAGCCACCGAATAAATTTCAGACTACACTAAAGACTTCACAAATAAACAACTTGCTTTATGCAGAGGAACTAAAGAAGTAGGATTTAAGAAAATGTAACAAGACAAGCAAATCATGCATAGTACCTGTAGTTTTACCAGTGCATTTAATCAAACAACCAGAAATGTTCTTACTGGCACTACAAATATTAACAAAGAAAATGCACTATATTTTCAAGTAAAATAGCAAAAAGCAGCAGCTAAAATACAATTCAAGACCCTATTACTCAACACTACTATTAATAACAACTCAATCCTCATCCCTTGTTTTATAGTCATTCATCAATTCTTTCTCATCACTTGATTCATATTCATTCATCGATGCTTCATCATTACTTGTTTCATTTTCATCAAGTAACTCTTTCTCGCTTATTTCATTTTTATCAGTTGGATCTTTCTCATCATTTTCCCTAGAAGTTCCTTCTCCATAATTATTAACATTCAATCTAAGTTTAGAAGGATAAAATTCTTCATATAGGCCTTCATTATGCTGCAACTCACCTGCTAATTCATCATCCACCCTTTCTTTAACACTTGAAATATCATTCTGATACACTACATCCAATGCATCCTCTACTTCAACTCTACCCATAGGCTTTGTTTTTATAACTACCCGACATGCAGATTTATTCTTACACAAAGGATAAGGAGCGTAATACACTTGTTTCATATTTTGTGTAATGACAAATAGATCAAAGAGTCCATACTTCCTTGTACGCTTAATTTCAACTATTTTGTACTAAGGGTGCACCTTTGTACCTAACCTAGCATAGGATCATACCACTTATACTAAAAGAGAAAATATTTTCTTTGGCCAACTAACATGATAATCGAGTTCTAAAATCTCATGAAGCACATCATAATAATCAACACTGTCATCATCTTTCACCCAAACCCCACTATTATTGGTTTTCTTGCCCTTAGAGAACTCTTCTGTATGAAATCTGTACCTATTAACAGAGTACTTAGACAACTTTCTGACTTTAACATCAGGTCCCCAAGCTATATCACGTAAAAAATAGCCATTTGGGTCATAATTAAGTGGATTATGAAACTATTAAAAGTTCAAAAAAAATTAGAATTTAAATATACATAAGATTGAAAAAAAGTGTAAACCGTGTTAAATATTTAAGTTACACTTACATATTCTCTAAACCACACTGAAAACATAGGATAAAAGTTAGCATCACCGTGTAAATCCACGAAGTAGCTGCCCAACAAAGTTATGACTGTCATTAGTTAAAGCTTAGATAGACCTTCAATGATTGTCCTTAATATAAATATGCTCACTTATAAAAAGGCAGGACCTTGTGAAAATTTAATAATACATGTGTTTTAGCTGACTTAAGCTCTGTCTTATTCAAATATCAAAGTGGACTATCTTTCGGACTTCCTTTACCTGGTTGATTGAATATTGAAAATGGGGGTGCTGAAAGATCTGTATTGTCTCCATCATCATGCCTATTTGGTTGATTTCTCAGATATGGTACATCATGTTCAAAATAATATGAATAAAAACAAGAGGATTTTTTATCCAAATAAGCCTCACATATTGATCCCTTAATTCGGGATCAGATTTTTATGGTTCGCTTACATTTGCCAATATTCCTGAATAGTATGATCTTTTAGATGAAATAATATTTAATTAAAACAAATAAAGGTAAATGTTAAAAGTCAATACCTCTCAAAGGGATACATCCATCTACACTGAAGAGGCCATCCAAGTCGTGCCTCACACACAAGGTGAATTAGAATATGCTCCATAACATTAAAAAAAACAAGGGGAAAACTTTTTGCCAACTTGTTTAAGGTTAAGAAAATGTTGATATACATCAAGGATAGGTTCTCCTCCCTTAATGTGTTAGAACATAAGTTTTTGAAAAATAAGTATATCTCTATTATGGGTTTCCATATTCTATCGAGAAATGCACTGAATGCAGTAAGCGTCAGTGACTCCATGAAAATATGACAGTCATGGATCTTCATAGAGGTCAACTTCCCTTCCTTCATGTCAACACACTTGGATAAATTTGCTGCATATCCATCTGGCATTCTCAAATTCTTAACCCTATCACAAATTACTCTTTTATCATCCAACGTGAATATGTAACTGGCCTTGGACTTCTGAATCTTATTGTTTAAGTATGTCAGGTACAACTTACTGTGTTGAAAATAGTCCTTTAAGTCCATCCTGGCCTTCAAGTTACCTTTTTTTTTATTACTTACATCCATCACAGTATTAAATAAGTTGTCAAAGAAGTTTTTCTTAATATTCATGGCATCTAGATTATGAGGCAAAAGATTATCCTTCTAGTAATCTAACTCCCAAAATATTGTTTGTTTAGTCCAGTTATATGTAACACCATAATGAGATATCCTGGATGAAGAAGACTCTATTACCTTAGGCAGATTCCTCACTCTATCCCAAATTTCTTCTCACAACAAAATTGGTGGTGGCTCCTCAAAATTAGACTTATTCTTCATAAAACCACTAGTATTTCTCCTAAACTTATTTTACATTCGCAAAAATCGATGGTGATAATCAAACCATGAGTTTTTACCCCCATGTTTCAAAGTGAATGCTTTTGTGTCTTCCATACAACAAGGGCAAGCTAAATTACCCACAGTCGAATACACTCTCAAATACTCTCTTAAAGATTGGAGGCTAGGGTTTCTTCATGTGTTCTTTAAAGGACTCAAAGGACAAGATTTCTTCTGTTAATCATCTTGTATAAGGCATGTATTGCTTCCCTCATTGTTATTTCAAAATAAAGGCATGTGTATTGTGTTTTAAATATTGGTTTATGAATCATGAATGGTGGATTTTGAAATATTGTTGAGGGTCTTTATGTATATGGTTTTGTATTGGTTTAAACTACATTTTTACACGTTTTTGGTAATGGTTTACATATGTGGTTATTGGATGGTTAGGGGTTAACAAAAGAGGTTTTGAGTAGCCCTAATTATGGTGGTTTA
>NC_061119.1:86770197-86779326 GCF_002878395.1 Capsicum annuum | reverse complement strand
AGGGGTTAACAAAAGAGGTTTTGAGTAGCCCTAATTATGGTGGTTTATGCATTGGTTTTAGTCTTGGTAAAGGTATGCCCTCAACATGTTTGATAAAATGCCTCAAAGAATATTTTTACTCTATTATTCAACTTTCATTGGAACTCTTGCATAGTTTGATTTGGTAATGGAACTCTAAATTTTTTTGGTTAGTTTTTCATGGTTTTAATGGTTTAAATGATATAAATGCTTGGCATGGTCTAAATTAGTTTTGAATAGTTTAAAAGGTAAAGGTTTTGGTGGTCATGGTTGGTCTATTTTTGAAACTTTACGGGATACATGGAAATCCCTCAAGTGAATGCATTGATTGAATTGGTTTAGATAGTTTAGAAAGTCTAAAGTCCAAATAGTTATGATTTTGGGCAACATGGAAGTCCCCCAAGAGGTTTAATATGGTATATGGAAGGGCACTTGAAAGTCCCCTTAACCTAAATGGTTTGGTTATGCATATTACTTAAAAGTAATGGGGTGGTATGACAATAACACTAATATTGGCCTTGGTTAATAAAATGGTAAATGGTATGGTTGGTTATTTAGAATCAATTTTTATTAGGCATTAATTATAGAGTGTATAGCAAAGACATAAAAAGTAGCGGTCCCTGGGGGACCAAAACTAGAAACTTGTATTTGCCAATATAAGGATTGGTCTTAGTGGACCATGTGCATGATGTCAGACTATTTGGGGATGTACTATTCATCCCATAGGATATTTCCCTAGTCATACGACTACACGCACTGGGGACCTTTAAGCAGGGAGAGTTGAACCCATATAGCCCTAAGTGGTTTAAGACAGCCAAGCTATACAACCCAGGTAAAGGTTTTAAAGGTATGTTAAATTTGGTTCACTTTCTCGGTATGGTTATATATATATATATATGGTTGTATGCATTGTGGATAATTTTAGTTATTTTTATAACTGGCATTATTTTATTCTTATCCTGAGTACATGCTAGTGTTCACCCACTAACCCATCTTCGGGTAGCTGTATACCCATTCTATGCAGGAACCGACCATTCTACTTCTCTTGCTTAGTGATCGAATTTGGGTATAGTCGATGTTGGATTTAAGTGGTGAGCTTCCATAGTACGAAAGGCATCTATTTCATGTCATGGCTTACTTTTCATAATTTTTGTCTTTCATAAACTTTGGTGTTTTTTGCTATGGTCAGGGGCATGTACTAACTGAGTACTCTTTGGTTGTTTTAAATGCTTTGTATTGACAACTGTGGACTTGGGTATGGTATGGATTGTTTATGTTATTTATACATACATTGGCTTATCATTATGGCATTAGTTTATGGATTTTGCATTGGTTTTATTGGTTATTGGGTGATTTGACTTGATTGGGTTAGTCTCAGTTATAGACTTATCCCAAAGTCACCACATGGTTGGATACGCTATCTTGTTAGATGTTCGGGCTTTAGCTAACTCAAGCTATGCATTTGGTGGTTGGGTTAGGAAATGGGGTTAGTTCTAGGTCCTAGTTGGGCTTAGGATTGACCATTACGACAAGGCCCTAGTTCGGGTCTTGTCACTCATAAAAGGTTAGTATTACCTACCCTACCTTAGGATTATTTATTACAAATAGAGGCAGTAGAGTAGCATGTAATAGAGCCTAAGGTGGTGACACCGATTGGGGATTCAGCCTTACCTCTTATGTCTGCTGAGGTTGTTCAGTATTTATTAGACTTTTTGATTGGGTTGTCCAGTATTAAAGCCATCCCTATTGTGTTGGTTGTTCATACTCTAGGCGTTTATCCTACATTCCTATAGCTTCTAGAATGGATTAGGCTGCAGAGTCTAATGATTTTCCATATCTAGTTTTAGGTTCTGTGATGACTAATACTTAACATGATCTGCTGACTAAATTTTTGAAGATAGAACTTCCAACATTCTAGGGCACTGAGTCTAAGGATGTTTTTACTGATGAGAGGTTACACAAGATGGGTATTGTACAATAATATGAAATTGAGTTTGTGACCTTTATATTTGAGAAAGATGCAAAGTAATGGTGGAGAGAGTATGGTGAATATCGGTCACCTATTTTATCTCCATTGACTTGGTAGGAATCTCATGGTTTGTTCTTAGATAAGTATGTGCATCGGTCACTCCGTGATCGAAAGAAGGATTATTTTTTGTCATAAGAATAGAGTGATATGTTAGTAGCCTATGAGGCTAAGTTTCATGCCTTGTCTTTCTATGCTACGCAACTATAAACTACTGAGAAAGAGAGAATTTAATGATATGTCATGGGTTTGAATTATGATCTTTAGATCTTACTTGTGCATGTAACTTCTGTAGAGAATGGGTTCAATAAGGTGTCATATTATGTGAAGAAGTTAGAGAGGGTGACACAAGTAGGTCGGGATAAGATATTCGATAAGAAATCCTACAATGTTAGGAATTTTAATGGATCTTATTCCAAGGGGCATAGTCAGTAAACCTACACTGTTCTCCCTATTCAATCAGTATTGCTAGTTTCTATATGGGTTTAGCTAAGGTCTCTTCTCAGTCGCAGGTTTGTAGGAGCCAAGGTGTTTCTTACTCTTTTACCAGTTGACCTTCTCTTGAGTAGGGATATTACTATTATGGTGTTGTTGGTCACTTTAAAAAAGAGTGTCTTTTGAGACCGATGAATGTCCAGGTGCAATAATATACTCGAGTTATAGTTCCAGCAGGTAGAGGAGTAATGATAGGTGTCATCCATAGGGTAGATAGAAAAATCAGGTAGGCGATCGAGGTGGTCAAGAAAATAGAAGCACGGGAGGAGAGGCATTGTCGTGGAAAGAGTTAGCTCATACAAATGACCGGGATCGCTCTTATGCCTATTGGAAAAAGACTGATACTGAGTCTTCTGATACAATGATCATGGGTCTATTTTTTTGTGATTGAATAGCTTTTATTTTATTTTATCTGAGGTCTATTTGTTCTTATGTATCTCTCCAGTCTGCAGTGGGTTTGAATTTGGTTTGCAATGTACTTGATTATCCTATTTATGTGGCTACTCCAGTTGGTGAGTCTGTGGTAGTAACCTATGTTTACTATTCTTATATTTTGTTGATTGTGAGTTTTGAAACTTGGGTAGATTTGATTATTCTGCACATGTTGGGGGTAGATTTGATTATTCTGTATATGTTGGAGTTTAATGTAATTTTAGGCATGACTTGGTTATCACCATATCACACCGTCTTAAACTGTAACATTAAGATAGTGGCTTTAGATATGTCTGGATGGATAAACTAGAGTGGAAGGAGTGTATAAGGCCAAATAGATGAAAATGATATCATTTGTCTTGGCTAGAAGGCTAGTAGGGAAGGGGTGTGCAGTATTTTTAGCTCACCTCTAAGATGTGAGTGTAAAGTCTCCTTCTATAAACTTAATTTTGATGGTTTCCAAATTTTATGATGTGTTTTCTTCAGATTTACCGAGTTAGCCTCCAGATAGAAATATTGATTTCTATATTGACTTAAAGATGGGTACGCACTATGTATCTATTCCTCCCTATTGAATAGATCCATTAGAGTTGAGGGAACTTAAAACTCAATAGAAGGAACTACTTGATAAGGGATTTATTCATCTAAGTGCTTCACCTTGGGGTGCTCCGATCCTATTTGTTAAGAAGAAAGATGGTAGTGTAAGGAAGTGTATTGATTACAGACAGTTGACAAGGTTACCATCAGGAATAAATATCTTACCTCACATAGATGATTTGTTGACCAGTTATAAGGCATGACTGTATTTTCAAAAATTCACTTATGGTCGGGTTATCATTAGTTGAAACTTAGACCAGCTATTTGTTGGTAAAGAATTTCTTTTCTCTAGTGTCCTACAAAGTATCCTAATTATGTGTTGTCTGCAATTACTCCACCTAAGTATGTTATTAAGGAATTGCATAGGGTCTTTGTTAAGTTCGTTTGGAGCAATAAGGAGTCCAATAGAAGTAAGAATTAGTTAGAATAAACAAAGGTATGTCTTCCAAACTATGAAGGAGGTCTTGGTTTTAGGCCTCTATTTGACATATATCAAGCTTTATATGCTAAACTATGGTGGAAATTTAGAACTCAAAATAATTTGTGGTCAAACTTCTAATGGAATAAATATTGCAAGAAACAAAAATTTTCTCTTGTGAAAGAGAGATCTCAAATGGGTAAACCTATGACAAATTACATGGAAAATATAGAAAATCACTTGTGGTGGAAACCTAAGGGTGTTACCTCTTCCATTTGGTATGATAATTGGTCCAATCTTGGACCTTCACATATGCACCGGTCAGAATATCATACTTGCCATCCTATGAGAGATATAGGGGATTTTCCTTTTAGATGAGGGCTAGGATTTTGATGCTCTTCAAGATAATATGCTAAAGTATTTAGTGGAACATATAAATCTTACTATAAACCATGTGAAATTAGTTAATCAAGGAGACAAACCTTGGAGGACAAATACAAGTTCCGGGAACTTCACTGTTAAGCGTTCTTGCGATTTATTAAGGCATAAATAGAGCATTAATGATTATATGAAGCTTTTGAAGATAAAGGGATTACGTTTCATGTTATCTTTCTTATCTTGGAGAATCTAGCAAGGTAAAGTCCCTATAGCTAACATAATGCATACTTTGAATCCTCAGATTTCTCAATTTTGCGGATATTGCACTATCCCTAAGGTGGAAACAATAGAGCACTATTTTAAAAGGAGAGGTAGCTACTAAAATTTGGCACCACTATGGCAGAGTAGCAGGTATTCTTGGCACAATGCTAAATTTGAAGCTTATTATGAGATGATGGTGGGACAATTTGGTAATTCTTGAATGAAAGTGGTGTTTTAGGTGATGTGTATGATTATTTTGTCATTCTTATAAAGAAACAGAAACATCATTCTTCCTGGTGTTTCATATTCATTCAGGAAGACTATTTAGGAAATCAATGCCACTAATTTAAAGGTTAGAAATATGGGTTCAAGATAAATCCTAAAGTCAATAGCTGGCTCAGATTATAGAAGTTCTAGAAGGCTATAAAACTAATTACAGTTTTAGAATTGTGAGATAGCACTCCTCCTATTAATTGGTTAAAATTCAAAATAGATGGAGCACCTAGGGGTAATGCTAGACCCATCTTAACTGATTTTTGCATAAGATATCATCTAGGTAACTTGGTTCTTACTAAAGGCTTCAAATTACAAGATTCTACAATTATAGTTGCTGAAGCCAAGGCCATAAAAGAAGATTGATTATTTTATAAGGACAATATATATAAATAGCCTCTATGGCAATGGCTCAGATTATGGAAGGGATATGGTATATTCCTTGGAGTGTGGTTTTGGAGGTAAAAATGATTCAGGAATTGAGAAATTCTATATCAGCAAGAGTACAACACTCCCTGAAGGAAGTAAATACTCTTGCTGATTATTTTGCTAATTTTGCTTTTGATTTTGCAGGTAATTTTTAATTCAATTATTTTAGGACATTCCAAGTGAAGTTAAATCAATGTTTAACATAGACAAGATGCGAATATCACAAATTAAAAGAATTATTGAAGATAGTTGACGACTAAAAGATTCCAAGTACAATAAGATGAAAACACATTACTTTTAATTATCTCTTATAGTTTAAATAAATTTTATTTGATGTGAGTATGCACACCTGATGAGACCTTTGATACGCCCAAACTACACCTCTCTTACGAGAGAGTAAGCGGTCTTTGTCAAATATATAACCCAACTAGGTTGGGGTCGAATCCCACAGGGAATATGGTGCTAATTAAGTTGTATGCTGATTAGTTAACTTTTAATCATTCGTTTCCGTAAAATAAATAGGGGGATTTGATTCAATTCACAAATTAATGGTTTCAGTTTAACAAGATGAAATAAGTGTAGTAGTATTCAAATTCAGAGAAAGAACAAGCTAGGGTTATGTCCACCTTGTAGTTTTCAATACTTTCTAACTCTAGGCTTTACGAATTCATACATGCATCATGCTTACAAAGAAACGCATTGTATTTAATAACATAATCCTAGTGTTTGTCAACCGTCAAGGACTAATTCACTTTAATTCTCTCGAATCTAAAGCGTTTACCAAAAACAATACGAAATCTCCAAGTAGTTAATCCTTCTAAGGCATTAACATATGAAATAGGGGTTGGTAATCCTATTTCTTGTCACTACTCTCCTTTCCGAACAACAACCTTTCTTTAGAACAAATTGCGTTTTAAGGAATATCCTCTATGTTTCCAACCACGAGAATTCAAGATAAACGAAGAGAGTATGATGTAAACAAATCAATGCATAATGAATTCAAAAACCAAAGTAATAGATTGTATGCTACAAGGATTCCATAACCCTAACTAATAAACTTAGCTACTCATGAATAAAATGAAAATCACAATAGAAATATTCATCATACCAAAAACTAGAAGATGATCTTCGTGCGCGAATACTGAGAGCTAAAGCAAAAAACATTTTTCTCTCTCTCTCTCTCTCTCTCAAGCTAAGCCGCCCTTCTCTGCTCTCTCCAAAAAAAATACAGAATAATTGAATCCTCTTTAAAAAATCAGCATTAAGCCTTTTAATAATATTCTCTCATAATTGCCTTCTAGGTCCCTGAACTAATTATAAATGACAAACTAGTCTTGGACATAGTTTCTAGGCACCACATTTGGTCCAGATTGTAGTTTCTAGGCGCCACATTTGGTCCAGGTTGCTACTCTCTCTTGTGTCATATGTTATCCGCATTCCATAGTCCCATAATGTCTTCATCTACCTCATTAATACCTGAAATCATGCTAATCACATCGGTTATCTCAATTACATAGAAGTAGAGTAAAAACATAAGAAACTAGGACTTTGTTCTCTAAACATAGCTAAAATATTGATAAATTATGGTGCTTAGACGTATAAATACACCTAAGATCACCACCCCACACTTAAAGCTTTGTTCGTCCTCGAACAACATATCCATTTATACATAGTACACAAGCCTTAGACCTACAAAGGAAGACAAGATGCTTAAATAGGCTCACACAACAATTATGAACAAGAAGTAGATTTAGAAATCATTACTAGAGACAACCTATCCTCAAGAATAGACTCATTAAGTTGGAAATTTCATGCATATCGTTTAAGCATAGAAATCATATAAATTACCCAACCTTCATCAACCATGTGCCCTCACAATAAGAAAGTTACCCATAATCACTCACAATCATGCAATTTCTAACAAAATGGGTACAAGAATCAAGTTATGCTCAATCTCAGAAAGAATTCTCAAATTACAACTGATGACCATATGCTTTCCCTTAGTGTAATACTCCACTAATATCAGAATGCTAAGATTAGGATCATATAGGTCTTTTACGGGTTGTAATGCATGCTAAAGGATGGGGTAGGAACTATTTTGGCCAAAAATAGTGACTATCTTCCCTAAGCGCTTTAATACACTACATTATGCAATCAAGACCAATCTCTAGCTACCAACTTCCACTTCTGCTATCTTCACAGATTTGCTTTTCACCCCAACTCATTAAGCTCAATTAATAACACTATGGTGGGAGTATGCAACCCTTTCAAATATATATATATATATATATTGCACCCTTTTCACAGTACGCACCCCTATAATAGCCACCCTCAACTTAAGTGATTTGCCTTAGTTGAGGTGCACAATGTCCAATAAGGACCAGCGCCAAAATAGGTTCATTGTAACATGTCCGAGATAAAATTTGAAACTTCTTAACAACACTTTGCAACTCCCAACCACAACACTTTCACATACCAATAACTAGACTTTGGGCCTCAATCTCACCTTTTTCCTCTTATTTGTCAAACAACTAACTCAAATTTTTATTTTACACTAAAGCTCTTAGGAGAATTTGGATCAAATTACGGTCTGAAGAAAAAAATGGATAAGGCTACATATAAGGCTAACAAAATAACAAGCTAAAGGCTCAACAGAGCTAGCAAAGATGATACGTAATGGTGGATAAAAAGAAAAGGGTATAAATAATGGTTGTCAAAGAAATGCCTAAATCATTTCCTAAACTCATAATCTTTATTTCGTTTTGCACACACACCAGGCAAGTTATAGAATCAGTTGCAACAAGGAATATACAACAGCCTTACACACTCATGGCACATGGTCAGCTTACTTAGGAGCATTATAGTATTCTTGACCCAACACTTAAATGAATTCCAATATAGCCAACAATTATAACAGAGTCACAACTAGAGCCTAAGTGTTTTAAACATAAAGATCCATCGCATACTCATGTTATAATGCCATGCGGTCCATAAGTAGAAATTTCATGCAACC
Organism: Capsicum annuum; assembly: GCF_002878395.1. NCBI lineage: Eukaryota > Viridiplantae > Streptophyta > Magnoliopsida > Solanales > Solanaceae > Capsicum > Capsicum annuum. The sequence goes on along the minus strand of NC_061119.1, from coordinate 86,770,986 downwards.
AACGACTAATTTTCTCTTAAGACGGTCGTCATCCATCCATCATTGAGAAACAAATGCCTACTTATGACTAAAAATACCATTCTGGAACAAGAATACCACATAGCAATCTCATCATGCCATAGTATAGAAACAACATCACAATCTTATGCTTTTTATCAACATCAAATTAATACAAGAACATGTGAAGTGTTGGGTTAACCATGCTCAATACAGTGATGAACAAGTCACTCACATAATCAAGATTACAAATTACACAATCATGCCTCAAACTTCTATAATTCAACTTATAAATAGTCACAATGAATACCAAGCAACACATGCTAGAGTGAAATTAAGATTATCAACAAGAGCTCTTTCACACAATGAGATTTATTTCCCCAATAATAGCAAACTAACTATAATCTTATCTTTAAGCACTATTTGAAAACCTAATTAACAACTATGAGCATACTAATAAAAAAAACTACAGATAATGAAACAGAAAGACTTACTTGATGATGGACTCTATATGAAAAGAGAAAGGGAGCTTGTAAGATTAGTAGAGCAAAGAGAAGGGTTTTGAGAGAAGAGGGGGTTTTGGGTGGTGCTTAGGTCAAAGAAAAATAGAGTGGGATTTAAAAGTAGAGAATGTATTTAAAAGTTGAGACATGGGTCAGTTTTATCCATTCAAAAATGGATTATTAGGTAAAACTTACACTGATAGGCGATGCCCATGAAATTGCCTAAGCATAAGTAGGCGGCGCCTAACGTATCGCCTAAGTGAGGCAGTGAGCATAGTCAATGGTATAG
>NC_061119.1:86763125-86767197 GCF_002878395.1 Capsicum annuum | reverse complement strand
TAGTGCTTGATTTATTGTCGCGGCACGACACAGTTATCTCGATTACTCAAACTTCATCGATATATATGGTGGCTATACATTTTATCGAGTCGGTTGGACCGATATATAGCTTCACTCTTTGTCCATTCACCTTAAAGACACTACTATGATCATTTTCTAACTCTACTACTCCAGATGAGTAGACTTTGCTGATTCTAAATGGACCAGACCATTTAGACTTTAAATTACCTGGAAAAAGCTTTAGTCTGGAGTTGAAAAGGAGTACCAAATTGCCTTTCTGAAAGTTTTATTGGATAATCCTCCGATCATGATACTTTTTCATCCTTTCCTTGTAAAGATCTGCTCTTTCATATGTGTTGAGACGGAATTCATCCATCTCATTCTGCTGTCCCAATCTCATATTTATTGCATCAACCCAGTTCAGGTTAAGCTGCTTTAGTGCCCACATTGTTTTATGTTCTAGCTCAATTGACAAGTGACAAGACTTGCCATAAACTAGTTGGTATGGTTACATGCCAATTGATGTCTTGAACGCGATCCTATATGCCCATAAGGCATCATCCAGCTTCCTTGACCAATCTTTCCTGCTGGCATTCACAGTCTTAGCAAGGATCAGCTTGATTTCCCGGTTTGAGACGTCCACCTGCCCACTAGTTTATGGGTGGTATGGTGTAGCTACCTTATGTTGCTTAACCCCATACTTTGCCAATACGGCTCTGAATAGCTTGTTGCAGAAATGTGATCCTCCATTGCTTATAATGGTATGGGTACCCCAAAACGAGAGAAGATATTTCTCTTTAAGAATGCCACAACACTCTTAGCTTCATTATCAGCTAGAGCAACTGCTTTAACCTATTTGGATACGTAATCCACAACAACTAAGAGATATTTCATCCTAAATGAGCTCACAAATGGACCCATAAAGTCAATACCCCAGACATCGAATAACTCTACTTCAAGCATTTTAGACATGGGTATCTCATGGTGCTTTGAGATAGAACCTTGCCGCTGGTACTGATCACATCTTCTTATGAAATCGTAGGCATCCTTGAATAAACAAGACCAATAGTAGCCACTTTGCAGTACTTTTTTGGCTGTCTGATCACCTGCATGGTGACCTCAAACTTGGGAAGCATGGCTTGCTTCTAGTATGCTAGACACCTCTACTTTTGGGATGAACCACCTAATAATACCATCAGCACATCATCGGAAAAGATACGGCTTATCCCAGAAGTAATGCTTCACATCACTTCGCTTACCAAGTAGTTAGCAAAATCTGCATACCACGGTAAGTTTTCCACCATATTTGCTAGAATCTCTTCGTCGGGGAATGCATCATCAATCTCCAGTCGTTCTGCACTATGTGCTCACTCTCAAGTCCTGATAGATGATTAGCTACTTGGTTTTCACAACCTTTTCTATCCTTTACCTCAAAATCAAATTCTTGAAGCAGTAGCACCTACCTAATTAGCCTTGGATTGGAATCCTTCTTTGGCATTAGATATCTCAGAGCCGTATGATCTGTATAAACCACTACCTTGGTTCCTAACAAGTAAGCACAGAACTTTTTGAAAGCATAAATAACCGCAAGAAGCTCCTGTTCAGTGACGGTATAGTTCTTCTATGCTCCATTCAAGGCCTTTCTCACATAGTAGATTGGATGAAAGAGATTTTCTCTTTTCTGACCAAGTACAGCACCCAAGGATACACCGTTTGCATCACACATAATTTCAAATGGTAGACCAATCAGTGCTACAATAATAGGGGCTTCAACTAGCTTCCCTTTAATGCATTCAAACTCCTTCAAGCAATCTTCACCAAAGTAAAACTTCAACTCCTTCTCTAAAAGTTTGCATAATGGGTTTGCAATCTTAGAGATGTCTTTAATAAATCTCCGATAAAAACTAGCATGACCGAGAAAACTACGAACCTTCTTCACAGAAATTAGAGGTGGTAGTCTCTCGATAACTTCAATCTTGGCTCGATCAACTTCAATTCCTTTTTTAGAAATTTTATGCCTTAGAACAATGCCTTCCTTAACCATAAAATGGCACTTCTCCCAATTTAGCACAAGATTAAATTCCACACATCGCTGCAAAGCCATACTCAGATTTGCCAAGCATGACTCAAATGACTCACCTACAATCGAAAATTCATCCATAAACACCTCCAAGGTGTCTTCAAACAAATCTGAGAAAATGGACACCATACACCATTGAAAAGTGGCAGGTGCATTAGATAGGCCAAATGGAATCCGTTTGAATGCAAAAGTACCATATGGGCATGTAAAAATGGTCTTCTCCTTATCTTCAGTAGCAATAAAAATCTGGTTATATTCGAAATAACCATCCAAAAAATAGTACCATCTCTTTTCTGCCAATCGATCAAGAATTTGATCCATGAATGTCATTAGGAAATGGTCCTTTAGCATTCACGAGTTTAGCTTTCGGTAATCTATACACACCCTCTACCCTGTGATAGGCCTGAGTGGAATTAGCTCGTTCTTCTCATTTGCCACGACTGTTACGCCCCCTTTCTTGGGCACACATTGTATAGGACTCACCCATTTACTGTCTGAGATTGGGTACACCACCCCTATATCTATCCACTTGATTTATTTTTTCACTACTTCTTACATAGGTGGATTCAGATGATACTGATGCTCAATAGTGGGTACACAATATTTCTCTAGATGAATCTTATGCATACATATGCCAGGAGGGATACCAATGATAACTACAATAGTCCAAGCAATAGCTCTCTTGTATCTCTTAAGAATAGAGATGAGAGCCTCTACCTGTTTTCACCTAAATCAGCAGCAATAATAACTGGCAGTGTATTTCTACTACCCAAGAACACATACCACAAATGACTGGGTAGCTCTTTCAAGTTTAACCCCGGTGGCTCTTCAATGGATGGCTTCGCCGGTGGTGAAAGTCGATTCTTAAGGTTAAGATCCAGCTTCTTGGGGGCATAAAAATACGGCCCCATTCCTTTCAAAGCATAGATAGTTTCTTCATACTCATCAATATCCTCACAATCAAAGTTCATAAGAACAACAGCCAATGGCTCAACAGTAAGCTGCTCCTCCAAAGATAATTCCTACTCATCCTCACAATAAACATGAACTATAGAGAACACATTCATATCCTTGGGCTGCTTCATTGATTTGCATACATCAAAATGTACCACTTCGTCATTCATCTGAAATAAAAGCTCATTTGCTCTCAAATCAATAAGTATACTTCCAATTGTGAGGAAAGGTCAACCCAAGATTATGGGCACCTCAAAATCCAGCTTGCAATCCCAAATAACAAAATTTGCAAGAAAAATAAAGGTAGCCACCTTCACTAATACCTCGTACAGAATCCCAACAGGCCATTTTATCAACCTATCTGCCATTACAAGCCACATGTTGGTTGGTGTAGGATCTCTCAACCCCAACTATTTATAAATGGCTAGCGTCATCAAATTAATGCTAGCCCCCAAATCACACAAAGCCTTAGAAAAATCTAAAGATCCAACCATGCAAAAAATAGTGAAAGAACCTAGATCTGCCTTCATCTGTACTAAGGACCTTGTGGAAATCACACTGCAATGATGGAAATTATCTACCGGTTCATAGCTTGCTTCCCTTTTCTTTGTCAAAAGGTCCTTCATGAATTTGGCATACCCTAGAATCTGCTCCAGTGCCTTCACCAAAGGCACATTTATATTCAGCTGCTTCAGCATGGTCATGAATTTACTAAACTTAGTATCATTGGCCTTCTTCTTTAGTCTCTGAGGAAAAGGGGGGTGGTTTTGGAAGAGTTTTCTCCACCACTTTCTTTTCATTGCGCTTCCTATTATCAATCTTTTCAGACTGCTGACAGCTAGGTGTAGTATCATGAATGACCTCATCCTGATTTTCAACTTCTACAGAATCATCACAATCCATTTCAACAATATTCTCCTCCATACTATCAACCACAGACTTACCCTTGGATGGATTTTCCAACACCTTACCACTCCTGGTAGTAATGGCTAAACATGATCCATCTTTTCTTGGATTTTGTACAGTGTCACTTGGTAA